>NC_048316.1:11637209-11901088 GCF_013100865.1 Trachemys scripta elegans
TCTTGCATCTGAAGAAGTGAGGTTCTTACCCACGAAAGCTTATGCTCCCAATACTTCTGTTAGTCTCAAAGGTGCCACAGGACCCTCTGTTGCTTTTTACAGATTCAGACTAACACGGCTACCCCTCTGATACTTAATAAAAACAAGGATTACGCAGCTTTTGGAATGGAACAAGACATGATATAAGGGGCCAAGAACCCTGAGATGGGAACACAATGGACCGATTCTCAGCTGTCCTGCATCTTGGGTAACAGGGCACAGAGTAGGGTGAATTAGGCTCGCTGAGTTCCTTGACCTGGACCAATTTAGGAAACTGAAAGGTTGGGCCCTGAAGGTTGGATTTGTTCCCCTCTGTAGCTGGGGTGTCACATTGCCACTTCCTGCAGTGATGTGTGATGCTCTGCAATTCAGGGGGCATTTGCTGCTGGGAGATGGAGGACTGTCGACTGGGAGCTAGTGCCAGGGAAACAGGGTTCCATCCCCAGCTTCGCCACTGATTGGCTGTGCGACCTCAGGCAAGTCACTTCACTTCTCGGGGCCTGAGTTTACCTATGATGTAGCTAAGTGTTATGGGTAAACATCATCCTACCTCTAATGCTCGGAAAGAGCGTCAAGATCCTAGGATCAGAGACCCTATATAAATGCAAAGCACTGGTGTTATTACAGTGGTTTTAGATTTTGGGGGGGAGGGTGTCACCAGTGTCAACCTTCAGGGCTCAGCAGAAGGTAGGTGCTGGGAGCGCTGAAGGAGAGAAGCGCTACAGGTGCTCATTGTTAGGAGGTACAGTTACTGGGGGCTCTGCAGGAGTCTGTTCAAATCCAAGTGGTGACATAAGTGGAACGAGTTTGATGGTCTCAACTTTGCTTTTGGATGTGCTTTGTCCATGCCATGATACAACTACGTGTTAGAAGACTCTGTTCAGGAGAGGATCATGGACAAAAGTCAGGGCTGAGATGCACTGCTAGAGCTGGATAAGTGGCAGTATTGGGGGGCAGAAATGGAACAGCAAGATTTACTGCAGACCAGGCGTGGGGGCACTGGCAGAGCGGAGTATGGGACACTTGCCCCTGCCCATGGTGTTCCTGGCTCTGGATAGCCCTCATAACCCCTCGCTTTCATTTATACCACATTCAGCCTGGATTGAAAGAACAAAAAAACCCAGAAAGAGAGAGATGAACCAAATACCCTGTGAAAATCCTGTCCTCAAGCCATGGCCCAAAAGATAAACCTCCCCTCCCCACACACCAACTAGTATCTGTGACATCTTTCCACTTCATAAATCTCCACCTTGATTGCTGGATACACAGGAGCCTGCGAGCCCAGTCACTGAGAGGCAGATCTGGGAAACGGCCCATTGGGGACCCAGCGAAGAACAGTTCCTGAAAAGCCTCCGTGTGAAGCAAGAGGCATCTTCTCATCATGGTACAAAGCAAGCAGGGGTCTAATGCTCACTGCAACTGCACGAGGGTTCTTGGCACCATCTAGTGCCAAGAAAGGAGACTGCGGCATCCCTGTCAGCATGGAGAGAGCTGTGAGAGAAATTAGACAAATCCTCTGCTCAGGCGGAACCGGCAGCTCCTCTAGAACAGCAGGGAGGCCCTGCAGTAGGTGGGTGGCTTTTCCCATTGCACTCACAGGATGGATACTCCCCTGTAACAGTCTCACTGGTGGGGGGCATCCCACTGGGGAAGGAAAATGGCACCTTGGCAGAGGGTACTGGCTCCTGCCATGCTCTCACTGGTGGTGCTGACAGCTCCTGGGGGACTGTGCATGCTACTTCCTTTGCTGCAGAGTCCTCCCACAATTCTCAGTTCCATCCAGTGCAAGGAAGGGTCTCCGTTGATGGCTTCCATGGCTTATACCAGCAGCCAGCAAGACTGTCATGCTCCTCGGCTGCAAGAGAAGCCGCTTGGCCCATAGGAGAAGGAAGATTCTTTCAGGCATAACGGCAGCATGAAGGAAAAACAAAGACTGTAACATCACCGGTGGGAGAGGGAGACCAAGGCAGCTGGGTTGGGGGAGTGGGATGAAATGAGTGTAGAGACATAGGCGGAAGCTAAGCAGTGACAGAAAGGCAGTGAACAGGAAAAGTAGGGTGACATGGTAAGAACAGCAGGAGAGGAAAAGTACTTTAGCCATATTGTTTTGGGAAGGCCAATAGGGAGTGGGGGTATGGACAGTCATTGCAGGGCAAGAGAACCAAAGCAGGAACCAGTAAGGGGAAATAGAGGAAGGATGGGCATTAGGGACACTAAAGGAGGAAGAGGCAGGATTTGACCAGAGCCTCAGAGAACAAAGGACTGAGAGGGATTGAAGAGGACTCCATGATTGGGAGGCTAGGCGACAGGGAGGCTAGTGGAGGTGACAGTAGGGAATGGGAACAGGGTAGTATCACACTGCAATATTAGGAAAATTGGAGTATGGCATGTTGTCCCACATTTTTGGCAACAGGCACTACCAAAGACAAATCGACTGCCTTATCCACCATTTGCCCATCTATCCATTCACCATCCAGATCTCATCTTCAGTGTGCTTATCACCATGGAGTTCAGATCCTACCTGCGGTCACTGACTACAGTCCGAGAAAGTGACACAGGCTGTCCATGCAAGTGGCATGGAAATAAAATGGTTGATCGGACAAGGAGTAGGGTAAATTGAGTCTGTCCAGCAATCTGCACGTGCATCCCCAGCACAGGTGCTGCACTAAGGGGACAGGGAATAACGGAGGGAATAGCAAGGATGTGTATTGTGCAGGTGGGTGGACACAGGCATGCCAGAGGGGGTAATTATCACCTCAAGAGCAAGAGAAAAAAGTCATACAGCAGGGCACATTATTCATCAACTCCCTTCCTCTCCTGTACAGCATGGATCAGTGAGCAGCTGCCCGAGCTACCTGATACAAACAGCGTGTAAATAACACTTCTGGATTTTCAGATTTTCCTTGAGCTCCTCCTCTTCCTGCTCAGGTGCAATATCCTTCCCTCAGGCCAGGATGTGGGATGGACAATTGCAACAAGTTACACAGAATCATGACATTGCCGAACCCTGATATAAACAGCTCCCAGGCATTCATCACCTGGGACAGGCTCTCGGCCTTCAGTCTCTGACTGGAGGTTTGGAACACGTCGACCTTCTGAGCCAGAGTCATCCCCAGCTGGACTCTATTGAAATCAATGGAGAACCCATAAGGGATCAATTTGGGGGCGAGGTGGTATCTTTGGAGAGTAACATTCAAAATCAACCAAGTCCTTCACCTTTGCCAGGTAAGTAAGCCAAGGATCTGTTTACTGTGGGGAGCAGAGGAGCTTGTGTAGGAGACCACAGCAGGCGCTGGCCATGCTGTGGACATTGAAGACGCCATGGCAATTCTCCGAAGAGCAGCCATGTGCCTCTATGCATCCGAAGAAGTGAGGTTTTTACTCACGAAAGCTCATGCCCAAATAAATCTGTTAGTCTTTAAGGTGCCACCAGACTCCTTGTTGTTTTTGTAGATACAGACTAACACGGCTACCCCCTGATACTTGACACCATGTGCCTCAGTGTCCTTAGCCAGCATTTACTCTCCTTGCTGTGGTGAGGACCTAGCTATAGATCATCTGGCTGGCGTTCGATCTGCAAGGAGGCTACGTCCCTTTGGGATGTGCCATGAAGATGATGATGATTGCTGATGTGAAGTGTGCTGTGAGCCAGTGGGGTGCCATTTTCCAGGGTCTGGGTTGCTATAGAAGAGATTGGGGGCCTGGTTCTCCCCTGCCCCTTCGTTTACACCTCTGCAAAACAGGGGGGGAAGTCTGAACTCTCCACTCACTTACAGTGGAGAGAGTGTTTGATACACCCTTTGCATGGTGCAAGGTGGCAGTGGGGAACCAGGGACTGGGACTGCTCATGGCTGTCACTGACAGGGGATCCATCTACAAGGGTGTGACCTTGACAGTGCTGAGAAAGCAGAGTGCTTGGTGCAGGCAGTGCTCAGCCCCACAGGATCAGGCTCTTATCCTGGTCCTATATCTTTCCTATGAAGACATGAGTGCACACAGCTCTCCTCAATCTTACTTGTCCAAAACAGTCTTGGTGAACCTAGTTACCAACAGCCTTTCAAGAGCTTTAAGCAGCTAATTAGGGCATCATTTTTTTTCTTTTCTCCCCACAAGATAATAATTGCATTATAAAAATGAATATGTAACGAAGCAGAAACCACAGGCGCGGTGCTGGTAGAGAGGGAGATGGAGTGTGTGCCAGTCCTCACTCCCCAGTCGCAGGGGGAAGCCCTCACATCAGAGGGACTAGGGAGCCAGTGCGGTTTCCACAGCCGTGGGGAGGAAAACCTCGAAAAACCACTATGTCGTTTAGAGTCACAAGAGTCAGCGGATGGCTTAGTGCTTAAACAATCGATGCGCAGGAAGAGAGAGGATCTGTCTGTGTGCACGTCTGTCTGTGTGTACATCTGTCTGTGTGGCGTGCATGTGTGTCCCCGTGTCCATCTCTCTCTGTCTCCTCATATACAACGAAGAGCAAATGTCAACAGCAATCAGGGTAATTTAGAGAAAAAAGCCAGACTTGGCTTGGCTGCTAGTTGTACATGTGAAGGGAAGTACAAGCACGCGTCAGCTGGGCCCAGGGATATCTAGAAGAAGGCTAGAGCGGGGCCTGGAAGGAGTGTTTATGGGACCCTGAGAAGCGTCCGAGGGCAGCGTGGCGAGGCCAACAGCTGAAGGAGAGATGGCCTTGAAGAAGCTCCAAATTGATGCAGTTCCAGCCTCCTGAACAAGGAGTTAGTGCAGGGTATGGATTGGGAGCAAGGCTATTTATTGCTGTTCCTCCTCCCACCCCCCACTATGGGTATCACTGGAGAGATGAGGGAGAGATGTGGCATGTTCTGGACAGAACCAAGCATCTCTTTTTAAGAGCAAACAGCTGCAGGGATAGTAATTAACGTGCTAGGATTTTGCGGGGGGGGGGGGGGGCTTTTCCCTCCCACTGCCCGTTCTTTACTGCCCCCAGTGGTGCAAAAGCAGCCTCTGCTCTCCTGGCCTGGCCTCCGTCTCCAAAGCGCAGTTATGAACCCTCCAGCACACACAGTTAATTAGGGAAAATATCCTTTCTAGCAATTTAAATGATTTTGGCATTTTCAGGAGGGCACATGTAATATTCAAATTACTTCCACTCCACGCTGCCTTGTCTTGCCTGGCTCATCTTCCCAGGTGAATTTGTAGTCTCTGAAATGCTCTAATTTCCCACACAAGCCATGTCAAATATAATTTTGGTGCAAAGTTGGTAATTATACGTAACATCAGTCTGATGTTAAAAACACTGAAAAATTTAGCAAGAAGAGACGAATGGAGAGGCACAAGTCTGAGACCAGCCAACGAAAGGCGTGCGGCCCCCTTAGTATTTGCGCTCTTTAATTAATAATAGCATGTTTTCAGGAACTAGAAAGGATGTGTTTCCCGAACTGACTAGAATTCACTTATGTCCCAATTACGTTGTCTTGGTGAGAACGCAGGTCAGGTCTGCCAAAGAGCCGTGGCTGCACCAGAGACAACATCTGGGTCCCCGTCTGAAGTCCATCAGGATCACGAGAGTGTAACCAAGAGTAGAATCTCATTCTTGGATGCTAACCTGGAGTCTAGTCCCCACACACACACACACTTCCCTTCCCTGTACAGCCCCTTTGGAGAGAGCCAAACGGATTTGCATCAATGAGTCATGCAGTAAAATTATGTATTAGAATAAATGGAGTTTTACCTCCGGCCCAAACGTATTGAACAAACATTTTAACGGACTTGGTACTTGGCCCAAAGAGATGAATTAACATGGAGAGGGAATTATCCGACACCCCCTCCCCCACCAGCAGCTCTTCCCCAAGGATGCTGGGCCTGCCTGTTTCACATAATATTCCAGCCTTCCTTGCTTTCTGACATCGCTGTCCCCCAAAGCGGCCTGTCGGGGATGGTGTAGAACTCTCGGAGTTAACCTGGACCATTCTGAAATGGGTGCCCATTGCTTAGACTGTTAAGGACTGAAGGGTTAAGCCCCTGGAAACCACTGCCCCAGGGATTTTGGAGGAGACAAGCGGAACTCGGGCACATCGAGACGTTTCTGCCTTTTGCCTCACACGAGTGAGAACTCAGACCAGGCTTTGTAAAGTTCCTCCAGCATATGGGGAGAAAGGGTGTGGTCAGCCATGGTATCGTCACCTCATTCTCCTGGCCACCACCTCCTTAGCAGCCCATGGGTCAGCCAGAAGGTGCTGCTCATGAGCAATACAAAGGCCTTCTTCCCCCAGGCACTGAGACCTCTGTAGTGCTTCCAGCACCAGCTAACAGCAGAGCCAAAATTTGCCAACTATCGCACAACCATTAGAGCAGCCTTGCAGTTAAAGTGCAGGACTGGGGGTGGGAACGCCTGGGTTCGATTCAGGGTTCAGCCACTGACACTATGTGGCCCTGGACCCATTCCTTAACCTCTCTTTGCTGGAGATTCTTTATCTGGAAAATTGGAATAATGAAATTTACTCAGAGGATTCAATGACTGTTAGTACGGCACTTTGGACGAAAGGTGTTATTGAAATGCAGAGCGGTCCCACCACTTGTATGACTGGTCCCAGTCCTATTGCTACTTCTTAAATAAACAGGTTTCAGAGTAGCAACCGTGTTAGTCTGTATCCGCAAAAAGAACAGGAGTACTTGTGGCACCTTAGAGACTAACAAATTTATTAGAGCATAAGCTTTCGTGGGCTACAGCCCACTTCTTCGGATGCATAGAATGGAACATATATTGAGGAGATATATATACACACACATATAGAGAGCATGAACAGGTGGGAGTTGTCTTACCAATTCATGCTCTAATAAATTTGTTAGTCTCTAAGGTGCCACAAGTACTCCTGTTCTTAAATAAACAGTGCACCTAGTCAGCTATGAGACGTGACCCACAGCTGTGCCTAAGACTATCAACACCACAAGGAACATGCATGTCACAGCCAGCAGAATCCACTGATAGCAAAGTGATTGTTTTCACGGATCACCACCACTCTGAATGGAGATTTACTAGAACCCCAATAGCAATGCACCAGAGCAAATCAGGATCTGCCCTCTAACTTCACTATCTCCAAGTTCACTGCCAGTGAGGCCCGCTGTAATCTGATCACAGGACTTTGATGATCATAACCAGGAGCGTCACTGGCCTTAACCTGCCCCCTGCCACATGTGTAAATCTACCGCATTGAGGTAAGAATCTGGCCCCACAGGATTAGGGAGCAAGACCCACTCATTAAGAGAGTTCACATTTTAGAGGGATAAGTTTTCAAAGATAGGTGCACCCCAAAATATGCCTGCACCCTTCATGGCATATGTAAATGCCTCGTTTACTCACATTTTGCCTGTGCAAAGCAGATCACCTAGGTATATCAGGCCTACTATGCTTTAGCATATCCTGCCCTCCAGTGTCTTCCCCAGAGCCCAGCTCAGAAGAGAGAGAAAGCAAGCTCTTCAGAGAGTGATCCTTCTCCAACCTCACACAGATCCTCCCTTCCATCCCCTCAAAACTAGCTCACCCTTCTCAAGCCCTTACACTCTCTTTGGTTTGTGCTGCTCATTTAACAGTGATTGGCTGTGCATAAACAGAAAATCCATCACACCGCGACCACACAGGCCAAAGAAACCCTAAGAACTTTCACCACAGCTTTGTGGCAAGAGATGAAAAATAAGGGACTCTTTTCACCCCTGTCTCATTCAGAGCTGAACAATCTCCGGCTCCGAAAGGCAGGTCCACAATCCTGCTAAAGAGCAGTCTGGGCTTCAGTCAGGGCAAAGGGGAATACAGAAGATCTAGCTATTGCTTTTTGCTCTCCCAACCAATACACAACGGAGAACATAACAATATCATCTACTACTGGAACTTGCAGCAACCCACCTATAAGTGTATCAGCAGAACTAGAGGGAAGTACTGAGAAAGATTTTTCTGCCACTCCCGCTGGGCTCACTGACAAACTGACTTACCCTACAAGTGTCATCATGGGCTCTTTTAGATCCACTCACATCTCTGCTGACTTCCAGGAGCCTGTTTTTATTGTGTACTAAAGCACCCACATGGAGCCCTTTACCAAGATGCTGAGATTGCATTAAACAGAGAAGAGATTCCAAAGCCTCACATCAGAGAAGCCTTTGCACTTAGCACAAATCTGTGCCCTGACTTAATTAGACACAGGTTCAGACTGTAACATTAGTTGCAACAATGTACCTTTCAGTGGCTGTACTGCAATATAACACTGTGCAAAGCACATCCAAACCAACTTCTACTGTCCTAAGCATACCTTAGAACCTGCATTTGCCCACACACTAAACAGGTAATTGTGCAAGCAAAGGGGCACATATGCACAGTTACTCAGGTGTGCAAGCAAATGCCTATTTACAGGCACAAATGCAGGTTTCATTCATTTCACAGGTAAAATGTTGTTGCCTGCATTTGAAAATTTGACCCACGACAGTTCTCTTGCACCCACAGTTTTAAAAAAAGGACTTGTGGGTACAGTTATTGCTTCACTCCGTACACATAACCAGGCAGGGGAGCCCCATGTGACACAAATCTCACAAACTCACATGTGGCAATTTACACTGGATATTTTCAGGTCGGGATTTCAAAGCACATTAAAGACATTATCTAAATAAGCACATGCTGGATGACCTACTGCTCTCGCCCTGTAAGTTTATTCCACAGGCTTCCGATCCCAAACACTTTTGCTACCTCCTTTCCAAATCTCATCTGGGGAAACCAACCAACTAATCAGAAAAATACTCTCTCGTATATGGGGGTCGCTGGGAGGGCTTTTATGCAATGATATGGGACCAGATTTTCACCAGTGCCCAGCACTCAGTATACTGAACTCTTCTGAAGATCTGGTGGCTGGGGCTAAAGATCCATTTTACCTACATCAATGGCACACAGAGTGAAAAGGTTTGTCTCACGCCACTGCTTGTCCACCTTGCATTAAAATGCCACCAGTGTGGCCAACTGACCAGCACAGAGCATTCGCAGCCAGGAGACCTGGATTCTAGTCAAGACTGTCACTGCTTTGCTATGCGACTTTTAACCATTTAGCTCCCTTGTCCAATCTGTAAACAGGCAATAGTACTGCCCACCTATCTAGTTATCTGCAGGGCTCAGGAAGGATTTTTTTCCTCTGATGCACAACTGGTTAGGTGTATTCTGAGGTAGTTTTTTTGCCTTCCTCTGAAGCATCAGAGATTGGCCACAGCTGGAGAAGGGACACCAGATGGGGTGGACCAGAGCTCTGAGGTAGTATAGACTAGAATCCTCTTCTTCAGTGCCTTGCTGGTGTATTGCCCACATGCTCAGGGTCATATACTGGTCACCAGATTGACAGTCAGGAAGGAACAGGAAGATTGTCAGGGACCTTGGGGTTTTTCACCTTCCTCTGCAGCGTAGGCCATGATTTGCCCACTGAGATCATTTGGACATCTCTCATCTAATCAATTCCCTGCCACTGCAAGGGCCTTGAGCATTGGTGCACCTCAGTCTCTCCCTATGGCATACACTTTTGTTCCCTAGGGAATGAAATGCTTTAGTCTGTCTGGCCTCAATATAGGGATATTCGGGAGAAAATTAATGGCCTGTGATACAGATGTCAGATTAGATGATCCAATGGTCCCATCTGGTCTTAAACTCTATGAAGTTATTAAACTATCTCTCAGGCGTGCTGTTAGGATTAATTAGTTAATTTTGCAATGGAGTTTGAATATTGAGGGTCCAATTCACTATTGCCGTGCACCTTGTGCAAAAGGTGCAAAGTCAGTGTGAAACATTACCACTGCACTGGTGTCAATATTTGCATGAGTAGCAGGACAATGGTGAATCTGGCCCACAAAACGCTAAACCTGGTAATAGAGATTAGAGCAGGGGTCTGGGCATCAGGATAGCTGGGTTCTGTTCCCAGTTTTGCCACTGATTTTCTGAGCAAATCACTTACACCGCTCTGTGCCTCAGTTTCCCCAGCTGTAAAATGGAAGTGACAATGCTTATTTCCTGGGGATACATGACCAAATCTAGTGCTGGTGTAGCTCCTTTCTATCTCAGGTAGAGGCTGATGGTCATAAAGCACTCCAAGGCCCTTGGATAAAGCAGCTGTATAAGCGTGAAGGGTATTTGGTGAGGCTTTTCCCCCTCAGTCTGACTAGATAATCTCTGGAAGGGAGACAAGCCAGAGACAAAGCCACCCGTGACTCTAAAGCCTGCCAGCACTAAGTGGCTCCGCTTGCCATTTCATATCAAGCCAGGCTTTGTCTCAGCAGAAGACTGGGATGTGGCAAGGTAGTGGGATGAGTAAATAGTTCCTTTGCTGCCATGGCAATGGTGCAAACAGATTGAAGCAAACTCAGAGGGAAATGGCCATAAATCACTACTTGGTCAATTCTGTTAAGTTTCCATGAAGGAGTCTGGTATGGTGGTCGGAAAGTGCCTTGTTGACAAGCCCACTTGCATTTTCTCTAGGAAAGGAGTGCGGTTTCACTCCATTTAATGGGCTCTCTGATGCGGGCTTTGCAGGAGACTAGCCAGAAGCTCCAACCCAACGTCCTTTTAGCCTTGCACCTTGCTCTGCCTCGCACTGAGAGGCTGTTCCCAGGCCCATCACTGCCTGTGCAGCCGCAGCTCCCTTTAGTAACTAGCAGGCTGCCCGTGCAGCTTAAACTCTGCCAGGGTAACAGGGGCAATAAGGGCCGGGGTGGTCTCAGAAGTCAGACTACTCCCACCTGTCACTCCATTAATGTCAGCCTAAAGCCAGATTCTGGTTTCATTGACAATCCTGAGAAGCTCTGCTGACTTCAGGGAATTTATCTGGAAATCTGCTGGTGCGAGGCCAGAACGCAGCACCAATGTACAGGCTTTCATGTGTTTTCAGAGAGCTGCTTTCCCTTCCCAACCCGTCTCTCAGCGGGGTTGTGGTCTGGTTGACTTTGCATAAGAGACATGGTGGGATTCCCTGTTTATTCTCTCACTCACTCAGCAGGACAGTCATTCCAGTTGCAAATCCATGAGGATGTTTCCTCTGACTGTCGCCACCACAAACCCCACCTGGGATCTGAACACATCGCTGGGTTCTTTCTGCCTCTTTCATCACCACCAGGAAATAATGATTCTGCACTCACAGCACCGAACGATGATGCACGGGGCAGAATAGAATCCAGCTCATCTGTCTACGCCAGTATCGGCTCTGCAGGCAATGTCAATAAAGAACCCAGGAGCCCCCTCAGGCTGCAGTTTTGGCAGCATCGGCTGGTCCAGTCCAAACCCTGACCTGCCTTGCAAGGTAGCCATTTGGCAATCACCTCCCATGCATAGTTGTGGGACTGCCTGGGAGGGCCAGCTAACAGAGTTGTTCAGCAAACCTTGGAGAGCCCTGTCAACACCACATTTCAACTGGGTTAATCAAAAACATGTTAGAGACTAACCGCTCCTCGCCTCCCCCGGGAGGGTTCAGATACGGGTTGTAAAATGTTAGCGTGCTGACAGGGTCTCAGGCAATGGGCTCCAGTTGTATCATTAGGCCCATCTTCATCACATTTCATTCTTGTCCCTTATGGCATCTTACTTTATTCTCAATCCAGACTCAGCCTTCTTCCCCATCTGTGCGTTACCACTATTAACCACTGGGCCCGATTCTGCCCTGCTTTGCACCTCGAGTGTCATTTACACCCATCCTAGGAAAGCGGAAAATGCTACTTGATCAGAATGGTTCCGTTTTCACGCTTGCCGGTGCATAGATTGTAAATGGCACAAGGCAGGGAAGAATCAGATCTCCTTCCTGCCGCTTCCCTTGGGCTGTTCCTGAACTATCAGCCTGCTCAGCTGATTGTGCCGGTACAGGAGGATGGGAAAGTTTTCCCAGGCTAGACAATACCCTACTGACTGGTTTATTGCTAGCCTGTCACCATCTGAGTTACTGGTCTGATCCAAAGCCTACCTAACTCAATGGAAAGACAATAAGCATCAGTGGGTTTAAGGATCAGGCCCTGTGAGAATAACGAAAAAGCACCAGCTCCAGCCATGAAAGTCCTCATAGTCATTAGCTGATGAGATTCTCTTCTTGTGGGCAGAGGGATCCCACAAGCTGCTCCTCATTTGGAATAATTCATTAGCAAACCGTCCTACCTGAGACAGCACCAAGGATATCAAGAGTTGGGTGGGTCTGTGCCTCTCCATCATGCATACAGCATCACCCTGGGCCTGGCTCAGGTCCAGGGGCACAGACAGGGCAGTGTTGAATGCTTAAATGGGCTCTGAAAGAGTTTAACTGGTTCTTGTTCTGAAATTGTTGGTTAGATTAAAAAGGGGGCAAATGAGTGGAGAAAGAGAGGACGGATTGGCCTCTGGCCACTTCATTTCAGCATGGTCAACCCTAAGCAGGCAAAATTCATGAATCAGGCCCCAAATAATCATGAGATTGGCTTAAAAATCATGACATTTAAACATGAATAAATGCTGAGTTCTTGTTCGGACCTTCTGATTCTTAGCCCTTTAGCGGTCCCATTTTTAAGTTTTTCTCTGCAACCAGCAGGTCTAGAAACTGACTTGTTTTAAATGAAAGCCAAGATTGTCACCTAATCACTTGACTCCAGGAGTTGAGGCTTTAAGAAAAATACTAAATATTGCATGAGTTGTCAACACATTTTAATTACACTAGTCCTCACCCTTTCCCCAGAGTCCGAAACTGAATTACTACTAGGTAAAGGTGGGTAGGTCAAACCAAAACCCCAGATCCAAAGAACCCAAGGTTTGGGCATGGGGATTTGGTCCACAATAGGAGCCATTTTATTATATTTTTAGATTTTGTGTTAACCCAGAGGGAAGGTGGGAAAGAAATTGAGTTGGAAGATATTCTGTGGGGCAGGCCGGGTGGAAGTAGAGGGCACTGTGGGTCAGCAGTGACTACAGAGGCAAGTCCACACAAGGGATAACAGCCTACTACTGCAACTAGCTAGTGGAGCCACTCTTTTAGCTCAAAAAAGAGAGGTATGTGCTGGGATGGGTGTAGGTCTCATTATGATGACCCAAGACGCAACCCAAAACCTTGGGAGACAGCCTGTTATTTCCAATGGGAAACTCTACTGTTGCCTCACTACAGCCCAGCTATGACATCCAGCCACTCTGTTACCACTGGGATGACACAATCCAGCAGTGTCTGACAGGCTGCTGCGGCCACCTTCCTCCCAGCACCAGTGGATATGTCAGAGTGAAAGCATCCCTGAGTTTCTCCTCGCCCTGGGGTCACATCTGGTTCAAGTTGAGCCTCCCATTTGGTTCCAATCTGTTGATTTCCTGCTACTGTCCATAAAAAGAGAGCACAGCTCTGTGGCTTCCCCTGGGTGTAATGGTCTAATCTCTACCTTGTTGCATGCTGTATGGGGGAGGGGGATATCAGGGCTACTTGGGAGTCAATTTCTCTTCCTTTATGGCAGCAGCCTGTGCTTATGCCATGCACCTTTATTCCTGCCAGGAGCAGCAGCCTGGCAGGAATAAAGCATCCCAGTGGCCTACCCCCCTTCACCGGAGTTCCTCTGGCCTCTTAATTGAATCCTTCCCTGGCTGGGACAGGTTTTCCTCATTACTGAGGAGTCGGCACATGGATCCAATCTTGCTTCCCCCTTCCCCTCCCCTTATGAACCCAGTGCAGGCCCCAGGAGGCTCCTGCGGGTGGGTGACCTCACCAGTGAACTGCTCCCACAGCTACTGTAATGCTGCTAATGAGGTCAAGGAGCAGTGAGGCCCCAGACAGGTACAGGGCAGCAGGAGTTCTCAGTCAAAATTCTGGCAAGCACCAAGTTGCAATTCAATGCTGAATTACAATACCCAACACCTTTACTCTACAGACCTTACTGCACTTCAGAAAGGAGGTCAGTACTGCTATCCCCATTTTACAGGTGAGGAAACTGAGGCACAGAGTGGTGAAATGACTTGCCCAAGATCACCCAGCAGACCAGTGGCATAGCCAGGAATAGAACCCAGTCCAGTGAATCCCTGCACTGATAGTCCTAAAAGCCAGCTTCCATTCTGTACAGGACAGAATGAGCAGTGCAAGCTCCTTCACTCCAGCCCAGCCTCACACTCTGACCCCCTCTAGACCCAAAAGGAGTCCATTCCCCAGAGTCCATTCAACCCTTGGTCTCGCAATAGCGCCACACTTGGAGCAAGCCTGAGACCCAGCAACCTCACACTGGCCACTCAGCAGCCACCATTTGCAATAGATCATTCTGGTAGGGGTATTGTTGCCATGTCTTTCCCCTTCTTTATAGGGAGAGATTCCTTGTGAATGTCTTTGGAATTAAAGACAGAGCTCCAGGGGAGAAGCTGGGTCAGGCTTGAGGCAGAGCTGACAGCGGTTAGTCAGAGCTGCAGTCCACTCACAGACATCTCACCTCAGCTCCACTGGAGAGTTCCAAAAGACCATGGCTATTTGGATATTAATATTGATGAATATTTGCAGCCGCCAATGTTGAGAATTCTGGGCAGATTCAGCACCAGGTCTCATGCACGGGCTCTCTCTGCCAGGACTCTTGGGTGGGGGATTTCTTTACAAACTGCTGTGGAAATGTTAACCATCAATATATCCAGCAAAAGGCAAGGTAGGAAATATCCACCCAAGCATAACATCCCTCCCCCAAATCCCAAAGACCTAGAACTGTGCTGCCAGGAGAGTCTCTAGTGGAAGAAATATAGAGCGACTTGTCTTGGAGGTCATACCCAGACCCCACCCATGGGAGAGGCTACTTCATTTCATACAGCTCGGTGCTTTACAGCCAGGTGCTAGTATCCAGACTTCACACAGCACTATGCAATGACTAAACTCAGCTCCGCCCCTTCCTAGAAATAGGTCTTTTCAGTTCCAGATAAATCTCCTTTCTCATCATGTCTGCAGGGAGAAGTGGTGTCACACAGCAGTTGCTTAGGTCGATCCCCAGTTTGCATTCCCTATAAAGGAAAACCATCCCAAGTTCTGCTTCCTATAAATGTAAGACCATGGCTAGTTACATTATTCTTTGGCATTTCCAACACTAGTCCCTATGGATTTCGCCTGAGAGACACTTTTGGCTATTTCATAGCTAGAGAAAAAAGTCCGGTTTCAGTCCCGCTATTAACACTTTGCTCTTAAACTGTATCTTTGAGGCATTCAAAACACTTTTGCAACAAACAGCAACACCTCGGTGAGTAAACAGAGGCACAAGAGAGGGCGGTTGCATTGATTTGCCCACAGTTAGTCCGTAGCAGAACTGGGAGTAGAACCCAAGAGTCCAAATTCCCAAGTCTCCTGCTCTGACTGCTAGTCCACACTCTCAAACTGCACTAGCTACAGCTGGATTTCATCATGATCTGAATACTATTTAAAAAAGAACTAACCCTTCGGGGGAGAAAAACCCTCTGATCCAGAGGCTTTTTAGTAGTGCGGGGAATGAGTGGTGGTATTATTATTATTATTATTAGACAGGATCTAAAGGCAACAGAACAAGAAGTGGACCTTCCCCTACGGGGCACAAGTATGTTTGTTATGAAACAATTTGGATCCACAGAGGAATTCCATATGTGGCTTCCCCCCACTGGCTAGAGGTTCTCACTTTGGCACCAACCCTGGGCTCCCATGCCTACGGGCTTGGCAGTGTGGAAGGGGAGGGTGGACGCTGGAGGAGTAATGGGATTGTCAGCCGCTGAGGCTGCTGTTTGGCAAGCCGACAATGTTTGTTTGCACCTCTTTGAAGATGAGAGATGAAAGTGGCGCCCACATGGGCTGCCTTTGATTAGCTTCTTATTTTTAACATTGCAGCTGCGATTATTTTTCTTTTTCTTGAAGCATTTCTTCTACAACACCAGAAACTCTGAGGTTCCCTTCTCCGGGGAGGTTCGACTTCAAGGAAACATAACAAAGAGAAGTGTGAATATAAAGGAGACTGGACAACTCTGAGTCAAGAGGGACTTATGTCATTTTATTTTTAATTTTACTTCCATTTTTTCCCCAGCCCCAATGGGCCTTGGAAAGAAAATATTTGTTTACTTCTGTTTTAATAGAGAAAATAAATGAGTCCTGGGATTGCACAGAGCTGTCATGGAGAGGCAAATGTCTAATGGTTAGAGCAGGGGTCTGGGAATCCAGAGTTTTATCCCCAGATCTGCCATCCTGGTACTTGGGGAAAAGTCAGTTTGCCCATCTGTAACCGGGGATTGTAAAGTGCTGCCTCCTGGAGGCAAGGGAAAGCGTAAGCAGCATCGGTGAAGTGCTTCATGAGCTTTGACAGATGGTGCAATAGCCTTGTAAACTATTGTCATCAATAGATATTCAGCAGACTATGTGCTATCTAGGTACTTATATGGCCTTCATCACTGCAGCAACCGAGGGTCTCACAGCTACAAATGGATTTTATTCTTACTACTTCCCTATCTCACAGGGAGATTCTCAGGAAACTAAGGCACGGGGTAGATTAAGTGATTTGGTCAAGGTCACATGAGGAGTCAATGGCAGAGCCAGTTACTGCTCCCGTATCTCTTCAGTTCCAGTCTGGTACCCTATCCACTGGACCATCCCTCCTTCCCCACTGATTGGGCTTACAGACAAGAGATGCCGCAGGGAGCCATCCTGCCTTTTCCATGGGTCAGTCAGTCAGTTTAACGCAAACACTCAGGTTGTGCCACTCCTCCTGCTACAGAGGGAAGAGCACTGACTGAGCAGGTCTGAAAAAAGGAACTGCTTTTTGGTGTCTACTAGAATCCAAAAACTGGTTATACCATGGGCCAAAGTCTCTGTTTTCTCTTTTGAGGACCTGATAGAGTAATTTTCAGCCAGGAGTCTGATCAGATGATAGGCCAAATTTATCCTTGATATGACTCCACTGACTTCAGTGGTGTGACACCAGGAATTAACTTAGCCACCTGCTCCCTATATTGGGACTGATTTTCAGATGTGATGACCAGCTGTGAGTCCAGCTGATGTCAATGGATGCTTCAGGTGCTCAGCATCTTTGAGAGAGTCTCATAATCTTTGGAGAAGCCCCCACTCCCATCTCAGCGCACACCCAACTTCTACCACTGCACATTAAAAGACAACCAGGACACGGACCCTTTGCTGAGGATGGCAGTTGATGAGTTGTGGCACCACAGAGAAAGGATGAGAGGAAAGCTCTATATGGACAAGTCATGCTCTGGATCACAATGCCCACCTATTAAAATAAATACCACTTTCCTGGTACTCCTGTTTTATGAACAATTTGCCAAGACATTCACCAGTCAAAGAGAAAGGTCTGGGGAAGAGGGTATAATCACACCATGAAATTTCAAATCCACTCCATCCTGAGAAGAGGATCTAATTCCACCAGATAAAATTCCCACCATAAGGGCAACCCCAGACCAATTTGATCTAAATCCAGCCTTATCTCAGACAACCCAAAGAGACAACTTTCCCAGTCTTTCTCTATCTCATGCAGCCCATTCCACAACCTCTCACTCTTATATCCCCTCATTAGCTCCAGTGCAAAGAGACAATCAGCTGAACCAGACCCACTAACCATCCATCCCAAACAATCCAAAGTCATTTCTGGCCTACTACCCACATCCCATCCAAACCAGCCCTCTCTAAAAAGATAAGCCATCAGATCCTCTCCAGTGTAATACATAGAGACAATCCACCCTACTACATTCCATCCCATGCAGTTCAATGCAGAAAAACAACCCACTTCCACCCAACTCCCAATAAAAACACCACAAACCCACTATACCCCATCTGATCAATATGTCCAGCCAGAGCAAAGAGGAAACCTACATCCAATGTCAGTCAGAGAAGAGGTGCAATCCAGTGCAGTCTTATTCATGTCACTTCTAGGAGATCACCAGAGAGCCCAGACCCAAATGCCAAAAACGTTATACAGTACTGGCAAAAATAAAACAATAAAAATATAAAGTTATTAAAGGAAAAACTAATGGTGTTAATTCAAGGGCTGTTATTTTTACACAGGTTTCCATGACCAATTCACACCGATGAGGTGAACTTTAAAAACAATAGCTTGGGATATTTACTAAAGTTATAAACCCCTCTGAGCCTTTTCCTCATTGCTCTTGGCATGCACAGCAAAGATCCTTGATGAAGTAGGTGTCACCTATCCCAATTGCTGGAGAGAGATGAAAGTTAAAAATCAAATCTCGCCTACCTCTGGGGGGGTGTTCTGAAGCTGAATTCATTTAGATTTGCAAAAGGCCTCAAGAAAAAGTAATGCAGAAGGGCAAAGTATTATTATTAATATAGAAGATATTTTTAAAGGGACAAGGTTGATCAAATAGAAAAGCAGCATATGAGAGGCAGTATAGTCTAGTGGATAGAGCACTGGCCTGGGAATCAAGGGACCTCACTTCTATTCCTGATTCTGCCACTGGCTGGCTGGGTGACCCTGGGCAACTCACTTCCCCACTGTTTCCAATCACATCCTTTGTGTCTCTTGTCTAGATAGACTTAAAGCTCTTCAGGGGAGGAACTGTCTCTTGCTGTCCATATGTACAGCACCTCACACAATGGGGCTATGATCTCAATTGAGGCCTCTAGCTGCTACTGTAACACAAATAATAATAGCCCTGGCTTGGGACTGCAAGTATACGTTCAAGGAGATGGGAGAGAAAACCACACGAGGAGAGAGTCCATATACTGATCCCTCCACTGGAACCTTTAGCCCCCACCCTCGGTCCAGTTATTCCAACTGCACCAACACATCCAACTCCCGCGGCAGAGCTGGCTGCCACATTGTGGCCCATTCCCCTGCACATCACATCTGGCTGATGTAAAACACACATGTTTTGACTGAAGCTTTTTCTTTAAAACGCCAACATTAAAGGAAGGTTTGCTTTGTAAAACTGAAACTGTAAAACTTCTCTGAAACCCAATCTGGGGGATTAAAAGAACCACATGAAAAGGGCTAAATATGACCTGGATATTTACTTCCTGTTCAAAAGTTCACTGAACATGTGCCTCCCAGCCTTTCAGTAAGAAATGAGACCTTCAGGAACTTCTCCTCTTTTGTTTCAAGAAAGAAAGAAAGAAAGAAAGAAAGAAAGAAAGAAAGAAAGGAAGGAAGAAGGGAAGTTTGGAAGCTGCTAACTCTTTTTTAGCTCTTGGCTAATTTTAAGGGTTTTGCTTTCTGTTCAGTAGCATCTCACACTTCTTGGGGGCCCAATGAAGTTGCACCGCTAGGAATAACCATTTGGCTACTAACGGATAAATTGTCCCTATGCGCACAGTACCAAACAAAAGGCTTGATTATGCTTTTGTTAGAGGCAGTGGCAAAACTCCCATTGATTTCAGTAGGAACAGGATTAGGACCAGAGATGTTATGGAGGGGCAGGAGCAAGTCGAAAGATTCTATGATGTTGCACATGAAGATAGATAGATAGATAGATAGATAGATAGATAGTCTTTTTCTTCAGGCAGTCAGAAAGCAGCTCTTTTTCAACATGCCAGTCCAAAGGATCTTTTTAATAGTAATGTCATCAACTCCACACATTCAAAAGTTCATAGATTCATAGCTTCTAAGGCCAGAAGGGAATGTTGTGATCTTCTAGTCTGACCCCCTGTATAACACAAGCCATGCAACTTCCCCAAAATAATTCCTAGAGTAGATCATTTAGAAAAACATCCCATCTTGATTAAAAAATTGTCAGGGATCTGTAGATACTTAATAGACTATAATCAAATAACCCCTTGGACTTCTCTCTGTTAAGCTAAATAGATTGAGCTCTTTGAGTCTATTAGTATAGGGCATGTTTTCTAATCTTTTAATCATTCTTGTGGCTCTTCTCTGAATCCTCTCCAATTTATCAGCATCTTTCTTGATGTAAGTCTGGCCTACATTCTTTGTTCCTAGATGTATTAGAACACAAATTGTTTGCTTGAACCCAGTTTACCAAGAGATTCAGATCACTCTGAATCAATGACCTGTCCTCTTCACTATTTATCACTCTAACAATTTTTATGTCATCTGCAAACTTTATCAGTGATGATTTTATGCTTTCTTCCAAGTCATTTATAAAAATGTTAAATCATTAGTCAAGCCCCCTCCAAAATAATGAAATTGGCTTAAAAATAATGACATTTTTAAAATATAATAATAATTATGGATTCTTTTTACTTGTCTTCAAGATTTTGACCCTTTGTGGGTCATTTTTTCCAAATTTTCTCAGCAAACATGAAACTGCTAGAAACATGGGGGGGAGGGGGGTTAATGAAAGCTGAGAGTCTACCATACTATGCCATGACTCCAGGAGCTGGGGCTTTAAGAAAAAAAACAATTATTGAAAGATTTGGCAACACTATGGAGTCATTTTTTCCCCACAGAACAATGTTATTCTGTGCTGAGGGTCCAATATAACTGGTCTGCAATATAACTGGAATTGCAGACTTCATTCTTCTGTGACACAAGTGTTGCTTAATCATGGCCAGGTTCTCTATGAGCCAATTCTACTGTAACTTGCTTTTGAGAGGGGGGGGGGATTTGAAAGACCTTTTTTTCATTGATTTTCACTTAGATAATAATGCCACAGCATGGCACTGAAAATTACATGACTGCCCTGGGGTCTACTTGGAGACCACACACTACGGGAACACTCTGTTTCAGCTGCAGATAGGCTTCAGATGCAAAGCACCAAATCCTACAATTGGAACAGTGTGGGCTGCCCCACCCCCATCCTCATGTCTATATGCAGATCCCCACGGACTTTGCACCAGTGCAGGGGTTCACCCATGTGGATCCAGGTGCAGGATCCAGCTCACAGTTTGGATTTGGATCCGTGGTTTTGGTTCAGCTCTGTCACCAGTTCAAATATATTTGCTCTTTTTCATTATGATTCATTTCCAATATGTTGCCATCTCTATGCACCCCTCTTCATTTGGGGAGGTTAGAAATAATGCTGGGTTGTGCACACTCATACACTTCCCCCCACACAAACTTTGATACATGTTCCCAAGACCCTCGCATCCTACGTATGGCCTGATTTTGAGGAGTAAAAGCGCATCTACCCCATTTGTCCATCCTCATTCAGAAGTTCTCATTCTCTCATTCTCACTGAAGCACTTCATAACCCCTGGCGTCTGCGAGCGCCACTCTGGCAAACTTTTCATTATATCTGTCAAGATCTAGACCAGGCAGGTCACGGGGAAATAAAAAAGCTCTTTCATGAATGAGATGGTTTTTGATTTGCTACAACTTCGAACATACACACTGAGAAGGAGAGAAGAGCCAGTTTCTGAGCCAGAAACAGGTCAATTTCTTAGCCAAAAAGAAGCCCATTGTCTAGCCCCTTACAAGCCATCGTGTAAGCCAATCAATACTAAAGAGCAGGATGAGACCTATGTGGGTGGCAGATCATCCCACATCTGCTACTGCAGGGCTCTCAGTTTCATGGTTGCTGAGAAAATTTGGAAAAAATGACCCACAAAGGCTCAAAATCTTGTAGACATACCCGTAGAAGCCAGTGTCCAAAGCCAAAAGAGGCTAGTTTCTGAATCATTTCCACCCCAGAAAGAGGCCATTTATGAGCCAAAAGCATCCATTTTCCAAGTCACTCCTGAGCCACAAAGGCTAGTGTCTGAGTCAGTTCCAGGGGGGATATTTGGCACTTCTCCAGGCTTGGGAGTGTTGCTATCACAG
Organism: Trachemys scripta elegans; assembly: GCF_013100865.1. Classification (NCBI taxonomy): domain Eukaryota; kingdom Metazoa; phylum Chordata; order Testudines; family Emydidae; genus Trachemys; species Trachemys scripta. Next base: position 11,658,897 of record NC_048316.1, read on the forward strand.
CAATTGTTTGGTGATGCCATCCCAATAAAGCTTCATTATGGTGTTCCTCTTTCTATAAACTTCAGTGCCCTCCAGTGTCCCCAGCAATCACTTATCTAATATTAGGATATTAAAAAATATGGAAAGATTTTAAAGAGACTTATTAAAATGCAATTAGCGGCGCGTACGACTTAAGCAGCAAGATTATTTTTAAAAACGACTTGATTGTGTGGAATGCCATGCACCTTACAGAGATAATAAAGCTGCCAATCAAGTCCATTTTCAAATTAGGAAATTTTCATTCTTTTTTTACAGCCCCCTAAGTGAATATTAAAACTGATTATTAACCTCAGAGTGCGGCAGCGGCCCCTAAAACCTGCATGCTCAAAAAAAAAGAGGGTTTTGTAATTGTTAGGCTGGGCTTTGTTCCCCATTTGGGCTGAGAGGGCTGTGATCTTTTAAAGGGCCAGAGTCCCCACTTTGAACAAGGTGATTTAAAAAGCCTGCATCCCCTGGTTGGAAAGGGGCAGCACTCCAGATTTTGCCACTGCAACTTGGGAGGTAGAAGTGAACTGACTGTAATGAACCATCGTCTATATTACACAGCAAAATGAGTTTCGCTGCCAACAAACAGCAGATAACACTGCCCCCTCATGTCCAAAGTGTGAATCCCACCAGGTCTTTAAAGCCCCTCACAAAGCCCCTGGCTTTGTCTGAGCAAACAGGGACGTGCAAAGCAAATTAACGCTAATGTAAGAACACATACCTTTGTCACATTCAGGTAGCAGGTGTGCAGGGCTTCAGTGTATATTAGTATTTGCTTTTCCTATATGTCACGTGTCTCCCCCTTCTCTCTCTTTTTTTTTTTTTTTAATTTCTACTGGCAGTCAATTGAGTATGATACTTCCTGGCATTTGACTTGGCTGGCATTTTTATTCCACCCCATAAAATGGATCTTTCTCTGAGAAATAAAGCCACATCATCAGCCTGACATGTTACTTCTTTCACAGCTCTTTATCCACTGTCAAAGTGGATTTATTGATGCTTCCTGGATTTCTCTCCTTGAGTCTACAGCTGGAAATGACGAATGCTCCAGAAAGTAGTAGGCTGGGTCTCGGCTTGGGAGCTTTGTTTTGGGGGACAAATGCAAAGATTTGGGGGCAAGAATTTAGTTCTATGGGCTCAGTCTTCCAAGGTGCTCAGTACTCTGATCCCAACCAGCAAAGCATGCAAACTCATGCTTAACTTGAAGCATGTGAATAGTCTCATGGACCTCCAGGGGACCACTCACATGCTTAAAGTTATGTATGTGCTTCAGTGCTTTGCTAAATCAGGGCCAGATTGCTCAGTACCTTGTAGGATTGGGCCCTTAGAAAATATCTACTCAGGGATAACGTCAATGACAGGACAGAAACCCAGGACAGAAGTTACTGGGGTAGTGCAGGCATCCGATACGTACACCTCCCTCTGGAATCTAAGGCACCTGAAATCTATTTAGGATTCACATGGAAACAATCTATGGCACCATTTTCAAGGAAAATAATCTTCCGGGGCTGGAATAAGGGGGTTAGGAGGCTGACAAATTGTGTTAGCAAAGCACCACCACAAATCCAGATTTCAAATCTGGAGTGAGTCACAAGTGAAGAGTTTAGTGGCCAGGGGCTCACCTTAGTCCTTGGTGGATATTTGTCCATGACACTAAATGACCACGTGATCCGGCATAATTCAATACAATCGATAATCCATAATAAAGACACAAGGTCATCACCAGCAGGGGTCTGCAGCAAGTCACGGTAATGGGGCATTGGCAGAACTGTAGGGTGGGGTAGGGGAAGGGTAGAGTAGGGGTGGAATAGCGGGGGTGCTGTTGAGGAGGACTGAGGAGTATTGGCAGAGCTTTGGGAGGGCTGGAAAACCCGGGGGTGCTTTGGGTCAAGATTGAGGTACGTCAGAAGAGCAGTATGGAGGCCTAGAACAGGAATAGCAAGGGGTACCATAGGTGCATTGGTAGAACTGTGTATGAGAACCCTGCTTCAGCCAATTCTAAGATTTTCTCTGTGTCGTAAAAAGACAATTTACAGCTAAGCAGAGTTTATAGAGACATGAATCACAGTAGCAGTATCAGGTTGCACGTAATGCATGGAATTAAAGGGCATATAATATCAATATAATCTTTGGGTTCCTGAGACACTGCGTATACTGTAACACCAGCACAGTAAATAACTCAGTTATTAACACACTCCCAACAAAAATAACATTCATAATCATAGGGACAATTCCTGGCTTGGAGTAAAAATGATCCCAAAAGCTTGAGTGATTGGTGGAAAGGATGCCTGGGGTGATTGCCAGATTAGGGGTTGAACATGCAAAATTATGCAGATCATGTCCCTGAACCTGCCCTGTGCCCCCAATCATGAACAACTTCAGGAGCAGCCTCTCTGTGGCTCCTGGGAGAGACAGGGACGAGAAGGACAAGTTCTACCTGATGCTGCCCCTGCTGGGTGCTGGTTCTCCAAAAGACAACTCCCAGCAAGCCATTATGCCAGAAAGTCACAGGCCAAGATTACCCACGTAATAAAGCAGCAGCTATAAGAAGCTGGCACATAGGGAGAAATTTGAGATCCAGCTATTCAAAAGCATCAGACAAAAACAAAAAAAGAGAAACTAACCTTAGATGGTGTGAAACAACTGGTAGGTAGGGATGGGTCCTGGATCCAAACACACCTGAACTGTGAGGGAGCGCAGATCCAGATTGGATGAAGAGTTTGCCTCATCTCAGACTCATCTCCACTCCTGAGAAACAGAGGTGGGAAATCTGGAGTGAAAAGCTTTGTTTCCTTAATGATGGAAAAGAGGGGAAATAATTAGTGCTACTGAAACCTTTATTAGAAAAGGAGGGAGGATCCAAGAAGCTGGTCTTTTCCTTCCCCTTGCAACATTCCCAAAGCTGAGTTTGCATCTTGCATGGAGTTTCTGGCTTTCTCATTAAGACCTAGCTAGCTACACCTCAGCAGTTCCCCTCCAGGTGTCAGCCTTGCACTTCACATGCAATTTCCTTCCCTCAGCCAACACTGGAGGGAGGCGCCTGGCTCAATGCTCAGAACAGTGTGGATCCTCCTCAACGAGAGATCATCAGAGCCCTTAAAATATTACATGGATTCTGTAATCTGATTTCAAGAAAGAAACTGAAATAACACACACCCTTTGCCATGGCAGAAATGTCTCCAAGCCATTGTGTAAAGGGAAAACCTAAATGGGCCCATTAGCCTTCTTCAGGCTGCATCTGCCAAGAGAACTACAGCCAGAGCTGCCAGGCCAGAAACAATTTAGAAGCCAGGACTTTCCCTTAAGTTTTCTTTATTTAGGATGTAATTGATGTGCCTGTCCTTCTTTCTTTGGCCTTATTTCCCAACTGCTAAAAGCCTCCACTCTCTTCCTCTGCACTTCCGTACATAACTCTGGACTGCATTAGTAGTCTTCTCAGCTGGATTTCTCAACCAATGCAGCTTCATTGGAAGCTGGAATGGAGATGAGGCACGTGCAGGCTCAGGCGTTTTTATCACTGCATTGAGGTCACATGTATCACCTGCTCTGAGGTCAGGATCGAGGACTTTGCCAGAGCTGGATTGGCATGTCTTAGAGTGCAAGTCAGGATGTTGAGGATGAGGAGGCAATTGCCCGTTAGCAATACCCTGAGTCATCCATTCCTCCTGTCTTCTGCCTTGATACAGTGTAAACGTCATCACTGTGATGAGGGCTTAACCTGTTTCCCATGAGATCTCTCACAGGCCAAGATTTCGATACCTGTTGGGAGGAAGCTTATACAACACCTAACCCAATGGGGCCCTGGTCTGTGACTGGGGTTCCCAAGCACTATGGTAACACAAATAAATAATAATAATTCAGGCTAAGGACTGGGTGTCAGGAGGCATGGGTCTCCACTAGAGACTTACAGTGTGACACTGGGCAAATCACTTTGCTGCTCTGTGCCTCAGTTTCCCCATTGGTTGGCTTTAACGCTAACTGAATAGCGCTGGAGTGAGTAAATGCAATATAAACACAAGGGTGCTGAGAAAAGTCAGGAGACAGGTGGAGCTCTTACTCTTTTCATGAGTTTGCCTGAATAAGGAGTCCATCGGGTTCTATGCTGCTGGCTGCTTGCTCCCCTCAATCTAAACACTCATCGGTGTCTTACAGCAGGACCCCACTGTGCAGTGTGTATTATGTGCCCTCTCTCTGGAGCTGATCCACTGTCTCACTTTTCCATGACTGCTTCTAGTTCTAAAGTGACCTATATTCCATACCAAATGGTGGCACCTCGTTTTCATTGTAGAACATTATTCACATGAGAAATTAAGACTTATGAAACAGAGGGTACAGAAGGGGTTATTCACACTAGAGGAATAGCATTTAAAGTCTCCAGCACTAATAATTTGTGTGTGTGCTCCTCATCTGGGATCTTTGTCACATATTGTGTCCCATATTTGGGCCTTGGCAGATTGAGAGGTCTGAGGATAACTTCCTGCTACTCATCCCAGTTCATGGATTTAGTCCTTTAGACACAGAGGTCTCTGGTGAAGGTTCACAGCCTGTTATCAGTCCATGGTGGGGGTTGTGGTACACAAGAAGGTCTTTGACTCCCAGCTCCAATGGACTGTGAAAGGCAGCAAGTTCCAACGGGAACTCCATGTCACCCTCCAACCAAGAATTCAACTCTGGTAATGGACAGGATGAGTCCCTGATGAACACAACCATGGTGATGATTCTTCCCACACCTTGCTGTGGATGGCCCTGCAGTTCTGGGGAGGTGGTTTGTGAGCAATTCCAGCTGACCCTGCAAAACAAAATGGGATGAACGTGATCCGTGCGCTCTCCTTGCACAAGACGCCAGCATTTGACAGTCGCTTGGCTCTCTCTCAAATAAGCGGGTGAAGATCTCAGAGCCTACATCCCGTTATGCTTTGCCTCCTGATTGCCAGCTCATATGAGCAAGGCTAATGTATGAAGAAAGACACAGAGAGACAAACTTACCAGTTTAAATCCTCCAAATGTGCAACCCGCAGGCTGCTAGGACTATAGGCCACAGGGCGTGGGACATATTACATAATGTCCAGCCCTGCTAAATATTAATGCCACACCCACCCATTTGCTGGCATTTTCCCAGCGCATGGGCCACTAGCTGGGGGGAAAACATTTCCCTAGCCCACTGCACAAAGGAGAGCAGGTAAACATTTCTGCCCAAATGTTCCAGAGCTGGCAGTTACTCCAGCAGGAGACTATAACAGCATTGTTTCAGTGCGGCTCTCTGCTCATTAAAACAAGAAAGACATTTGCACTTGGGGATTTGCAGTGTCAACAGACACACCAGGAAATGTCTCTCACTCTGCTTTCATGGATCTCTCCTGTTCTCCAAGGTTTATGCACAGCACATAAACCAAGATGGAGGTTGTGAGGTCCAACTGCAGGCAGCAGCTGTGGAGGTCAGGAGTTCCTGGGGCTCAGGACGTCTCCTCTGGATCAGAAGGGACCTGCATTTTGTGTTGATTTTCCAATTGCCACAGTAGTGTTTTCTTCCCTGACTGAGCTCCCTGCCCAATAGCCCTGCAGATTGTGGCAGGGTTCTGGACAGATCGATGGCTGTTGGAAGCACATCAGATCTACGGGTGGTTGAACCCACTCATACAAAGAAATGCAGCCACATCAGCCCTGCCCTGGGATAATTCCACTGGCTCCCTTGTTTGTTTCTCTGTGACACTAGACAGACAAAGCGGGTGAGGTAATATCTTTTATCGGAACAACTTCTGTTGGTGAGAGAGACACGTTTTCAAGCTTACACAGAGCTTTTCTTAAGGTCTGGGAAAGGTATTCAGGGTATCACCGCTAAATACAAGATGGAACAGATTGTTTAGCATAAGTAGTTAACAAAATATCAAGGGAATATTCAAGGTGAAGTGGCCAGTTAATCCTCTTCCCAAGAGCTAATCCACCTCCCCAACAGGCAGCAGCTAGGTCGAGGGAAGAATTTCTCCATCAATCTAGCACAGTCTGCATTGGGGGTTAGGGGCTGGTCTACACTACAAATGCTGCATTGGTGCAGTTGCACTGATGCAGCTGCGCCACTCTAGCATTTTGATGAAGATGCTCTAAGCCGATGAGAAAAAGGAGAAAGCTCTCCTGCTGGCTTAGTTACTCCACCTCCGTGAGAGGCAATAGCCATGTCACCGGGAGAAGCTCTCCCACCGACATAACGCTGTCTATACAGGGGGTTACAGTCAGTATAACTATGTTGTTCAGGGGTATGGATTTTTCACACCCCTGAGAGATGTAGCTATGCCTATATAAGTTTCCAGTATAGACCAGCCCTGAGATATCTAAAAATCAGGCCTGGTCTATACCAGGAAAACAACACTCATGAGCGACACAGTTAAACAGTTAACTCCCAGGGTAGACAGCGCTAGAATTCTCCCATCGACCAAGCTACTGCCTCTCGGGGAGGTGAATCCCTCCCATCGGCAGGTACTGTCTTCATTGAAGTGCTACAGTGGCACAGCTTTAAGTGTAGACAAGCCCTCAGTGGCCACTGAAATTTTGTCCCTAACAAAATACTGGAAGCTATCCCAAGTGAGGGTATTATAGGGGCAATGAGACAAATTTTACTGTCAGGTACTTGGCATGTGTAGCGTTTAACCAACTATATTTCAGTTAGGGAAATGTCCTGTACCATTTATTCCCAGGAAGCAAAGTGTTGCTTCACTGCTCTATCATTAATTTACAGAATATGTACCCAGAGCCAAACTGCGCTGAATGACCCAGGTTATACTACTTACTTCAGTGGTATTACCACAGTGCTGATGAGAAATTGGGCTCCCCAGAATTTAAAATAGAAGTTCAGGCAATAGAACACCCTTAATTGTATCTATTGTAGAGTTTCATATTAGTCCCCATCCTGGTGGTATCTGAGGGCCTCCCTGGTTAATTATATTAGCCTTGGGCTGGATTAGCACCTTGCTATCCAGGCTAAAGAAGGGGCATCACAGAGCAGAACTGCTTGTGCTGGATTGTGACTGAGCGCCAAAGCTCTGCCCCCTTCCTGCTTGCCAGTTCCTTGGCCACCAGCCTGGGAAGGGGAGTAGCAGCAGGGTTTGGCCATGTGGGTGATCTGTGCAGCAGGGGAGCTCAGCAGTGAGCCCATGGTGAGTCCCTAGTAGGCTTCACGGAACCTTGAGCTCTTCTCCTTTCTCTGGATATGGGAAGCTCTGCTAAGGGGAAGGTAAGAAAATGGGTAACAAAAAAACATTGACCTTAACTTTTGGAACATGTATTTTTCAACTTCAGCCAACGGCCAAGAAGCTCTGATGATCTCATCTCCCCAAGGAATAGCACCTCCCTCTCAAAGACATGGCTCCTGGGGCTCTAATCTCTGCACGTAACAGCTTTAATCTATAAACAGAAATGAATAACTGAACTGCCTCCAGGCAGCTGTTTGTCCCCTTAACTAGGGACACTCGGCGTGTGCTGTACTCCAGGCGTGGGGCAAAAGAAGGTTGTGCTGACATATACAAGAGCAGGCATGGGCTCGGCAATTTCACTTGCAATGCAGGCTGCTTCCGGATGCAGTCCCAGTGGCCCTGCGGCAATGAATTCCTTATTATTACTCTTACAATTATTTCTAATGGGCAGCAGCATAGTGACCCTGATGCTTCTAGAGTGCCCCCTACAGGCTGCTTTGCAGAGTCCAAAATATGGCTACCCTCCATCGAGCTAAAATGAGGTGGCAGATTGATTCAGTGGCTATTTAGTGTGAGAGTATGACTAATGCAGGATTAAAGAAGGTAAGTGGGGATGTGCGTCGAGGAGCGAAGTTTATGAAATATTTACAGACAACAGGCCTGCTTCTGATCCCAATTACAACAGTATCATTCCATTGAATCCTCCTGCTTTATACTGGCCTAACTGAGATCAGAAACAGGCTGAAATGCTCCGTGTTTTTGAAGTATCCATAGCTAAATTCTTTAGCACTGGGTTATATTTAGATGCCCATAGATGTTCCTTTGCACCTGTGGGCACTCTTTATGAGGGTCAGCGGCTAATAATTATACTGAGTTTGCTTGTACCCCTGGGCACACTTAGCCCAGGGCAACAAATAGTTATTATATTGGATTATGTTCTGTGCCTGTGGGCACACTTAACTGAACACACATGATGGCTACTATCACTGCATTGCCTTTGTCTACACCCATGGGCATGCTGAACTGCTGGTGTGGAGGAGTCAGTGAATTAAATATCTGCATGCCCACCGGTGTGCAGTTAGCAAATGCTACTGCTAATTGTCTTACTTGAAACTTAATATTAAGTTCAAAATACAGCAAGGAAAGTGCTGCAAAAATCACAAATGTCACTGAAAATTAACAGATGGATTTGAAATTGCTTAATTCTGAGCCTGTATGTTGCCAGAACTGAGGAACCAGCTTTGGGAAAAAGTCTTTATTGCAAATAATTGCCCTTTTTCTGACTATTTTACAGCTGCAAGACTCTGAATCAGACAGTTCACTCACCACTCTCTCCAAGCTGCTTACCTGTGTGAAATCTAGTCCACAGTTGATGCTTACTCTGCTCATTAGTGAAGTTACCACCAGATGCTTTGTTAGCAAGAGGTCACTTTGGCCAAATGCCACAGAAATCTCTTGAAATAGTCTGACTGCTAACCTATACATTTCACTTGACATGGTGCAGTCTGGTAATGCTGACAGTCTGCAATCACAGCTCAGTACTTACAGCATGTACAAACAACACTGTTTGACTCAATGCCAGCTTGGCGCCGTCAAAATAGGATTTAGGATGCACACTGAGCATGGATAGAAAATGTGGGAATCTCAGGATAATGGCAACCTGGAAAGCGAATTCAGTTCTTTAACCTAACTATACAAAACATGGTCCTTTCACATATGCCAATTAACTCATATGGCCAAGCCTAATGTTAAATCAACATAGATGGCTTGGTTTTCAGAGGTGCTGAGCACCTATTGCTTCTACTGATTTCAATGGGAGCCATGAGTGCTCAGAACCTCTGAAAAATCAGGCCAAGAGACTGAATCCACTATTCCAAGGAAGTGATCCCTCCAGAATGGAGATCTAGTGTTGGTTTAGCCCCAGTCTGATTGGCATTAGAAACTGAATCACCCTTTCCCCTCAAGTGAGGCTGGCTTAAGTGGAATAGCGTAGGGAACCCTTGATTTTAGCAAGGCTTTTGATACAGTCCAACATGACATTCTCATAAGCAAACTAGGGAAATGTATGGTCTAGATTATTATAAGGCAGGTGCACAACTGGTTGAAAGAGCAGTTATGAATTGTTCACTGTCAAACTAGGAAGGTATATCTAGTGGGGTCCTGCAGATGTCAGTCCTGGGTCAGGTACTATTCAGTATTTTCACTAATGACTTGGATAATGGAGTGGAGAGTATGCTTATCAACTTTGCAGATGACATCAACCTGGGGGGGGGGGTTGCAAGCACTTTGGAGGCCAGGATTAGAATTCAAAATGACCTTGATAAATTGGAGAACTGGTCTGAATTCAACAAGATAAAATTCAATAAAGACAAGTGCAAAGTAACATACACAATACAAAATGGGGAATAACTGGCTAGGTGGTAGTACTGCTGAAAAGGGTCTGGGATCACAAACTGAATATGAGTCAACACTGTGATGCAGCTGCAAAAAGGCTAATATAATTCTGGGGTATATTAACAAGAGTGTTATAGGGAAATCATGGGAAGTAATTGTCCCCCTTTACTCAGCTCTGTTGAGGCCTCAGCTGGAGTACTATGTCCAATTCTGGCTGCCATGCTTCAGGGAAGATGTGGAAAAACTGGAGAGAGTCCAAAGGAGAGCAACAAAAATGATAAAAGGTTTAGAAAACCTGACCTATGAGGAATAGTTAAACAAAACTGGGCATATTCAGTCTTGAGAAAAGTAGACTGAAGGGGGACCTAATAATAGTCTTCAATATGTTAAGGGTTGTTATAAAGAGGACGGTGATCAATTGTTCTCTGTGTCCATGGAAGGTAAGATAAAAAGTAATTGGCTTAATCTGCAGCAAGGAAGACTTAAGTTAGATATTTGGAAAAACTTTCTAACATTACGGGTAGTTAAGCTCTAGAATAGGTTTCCAAGGGAGGTTGTGGAATCCTCATCATTGGAGGTTTTTAAGAACAGGTTGAACAAGCCCCTGTCAGGAATGGTCTAGGTTTACTTGCTCCTAACAGAACGCAGGGGGCTGCACACGATGACTTCTCAAGATACCTTCCAGCCCTACATTGCCACAATAAGTACAACTGACTATCAAAATGGAACTGCCCTTTCTCCCCAGAATAGGGTGGTACAACCATCTGTTTTAAGTTACACTGAGGGAATTGCATGGGGAAGATGCACTAGAGTTTTCTCTCCACTTGTCTTGTAAAGAAGACCACAGCCAGAACTATTTGGAGTCCTTACACCCCTCCCAATGCTTGCATTATATGGTTTCTTCTTCATATACATTTGAAATGAAAAATCGATTGAGTTACAGATGTCTGTCATACATGACTTTCAACTAATGTAACTGTTTTATATGACTGATGCACCAATTATTGAGTTTATCATTTTATTCTGATATTTTTAATAATAATTTACAGAAATGTTGAAGGGCAATTATCCAGGCATATAAAAAGTGATTGCTTAAAAATGTGGAAAAGCTATTAATTTATTGTTTTATAGTATCATTGCAAAGTATGAAATGAGAGAGTTTAATGTATCTAGAGGGCTACCCCATGGAAAACAGAAGATTGAGGTCATTAATGCAGCCATACCAGGTGGGAATAGCAGCATTCTTAACAGCCATTGCTTCTCCCTCTATGTGAAAAGCAACAGAGGGTCCTGTGGCACCTTTAAGACTAACAGAAGTATTGGGAGCATAAGCTTTTTACAGATTCAGACTAACACGGCTACCCCTCTGATACTTGTCCCTCTATGTGGTTCTTGGAGACCCAAAGTTGTATAATCGGGGAGGAGGAGGACAACACACCACTCAACACTGTCATGCAGTCAGCAGTCCTTTCCATGACTGCAGGAATTAGGATGATCCTGAATGATTAGGGTAGGCAGCACAGGCTGTGCTAGTGAGGGAGAACTACAGGCTCTGTGTGTGATGGATTTGGAGCTACTCTGTCATAATTAAGGCTGTGTGTCTGTCACAGAGGTCACGGATTCCTTGACTTTCCATGACCTCCATGACTTCTGCAGCAGGCAGCCCCAGTCGCACTGGCCGCTGCTGGAGCAATCTTGGGACCCCGCATCCCCCGCAGCAGAGTTTGGGTGTGGGAGAGGGCACGGGGTTGAGGGCACGGGACAGGGTGAGGCAGGCTCTGGGCGATGCTTACCTGCGGGGCTCCGCGAAAGCAGCAACATCCCCTTTGCTCAGCTCCTAGGCGGAGGCATGGCCAGTCAACTCTGTGCGCTGCCTCCACCCAGACCACTTGCTTCAAGGCTCCCATTGGCCAGGAACCATGGGGGCGGTGCCTGCAGGCAACACACAGAGCTGGCTGGTCACGCCTCCGCCTAGCAGCTGAGCGAGGGGGATGGCGCCACTTCCGGGGAGCCCCCCAGGTAAGAGTCGCCCAGAGCCAGCCTCACCCTGCCCCATGCCCTCAATCCCCTGCCCCCTTCCACACCCAAACTCTGCTGCTGCTGGGGGAGAGGCACGGAGCCAGGTAGGGAGCCTACCCTCCCCCAGCACCAGCGGGGGTCCCAGGCCGTGCGCTCCCCCCAGCACTTGGGCCACCCTGCCCCAGCACCTGCGGAGCCCCCAGGCAGCCCCCCCTCCCCCCAGTTTTAGTCACTGATATTTTTAGTAAAAATCATGGACAGGTCATGGGCTGCGACTTTTTGTTTACTGCCTGTGACTTTTACTAAAAATACCCATGACTAAAACATAGCCTTAGTCATAATTTATGAATACTCTACATTGGTCTGGGTAGTGGGGTATTTTCTGTAGGATTCTATTGGTTTAACTCAACAGGAGGCGGTCTGGAAAAACATGCCAGAAGGAAAAGAATGGCTCAAGGAAGCCACCTCTCGGCAAACAATGAAGACCTGTTACGGGACAACGCTAGAACTATTAGCTTTGATGATTTTGCCTCCTCTCCAGCCTACCTACGCAAATAGTTCTGACCAGGACAGGATAAGACCCACAACACAGGAGAATAAAAGAACTCTATCAGAATTAAAAGGGACCCTCTCTAAAAAGAGAGGGTGTAGTTGTTCAAGAAGAACCAGATTGAGGCCCAGGACCACAAAGGTCTGAGGAAGATAGGCCAGTCTAGATTTCCAGCAGGAAGTCGTAAAACTGTGTAGACTGTTTGTTGTTTTAAAATCCCCCCCACCCTGCCCCTGGAAGCTTTGTTCCTCTTGCTAAAATGCATTACATTGGTTTAGGAAGGCTGCCTGGTTGCTGGATACCACCAGTCACAGACTCCAGAAGGGAAGAATCACAGGTGCCCCAACTCAGTCGGACCTGTAGGGTAAGCACAGTGGGTACACAGGATACTCTAGCCCAGGGTCCAGTGTAAGAGTGGGTGAATTGCAAAAGTCCACCCCAGCATGGATAAAGGCCTGACATGTGAGGGAGTCCACTTGACAGAGACCAGAGGAGGGACAGACGTGCAGCCTGTCCTGTAATCTGACCATACGCATCCAGTAGCCTAGATATCAAATCCCTTCTATGTTCACTCCTAGTGAGTCCTGTCTCTTCTCTACAAGGGTCACTACAAACACCCTTTGCCACAAAGAGAAATTCATGAAGCAGAACCTCACAAACAACCCTTTGTAGAAAAGACAACATCTGAAGGGGTTGTACACCACCAGCAGCTACAGTTCTAGCCTCTCCCTACCACTTTGCCCACAACATAGCAGTAACGGAAAAAAAGGAATGAGGAAGACAGGTGAATGGGGATTCAATGCTCAAATGAGATTCCTTCTTACTCAGTAATAGAATAGTTTACCTCCCAACCTCCACATGCTGCTGGTTCCATGAAGAACTCACTTGCATATTAACCTGTCCAGATTTCAATCAATTTGGTTTAGCCAATTCTTTTTAAAATTAAGAGGGAAGGCCACAGTAAAAACACAGATAGAGAACAGACCAGAGGAACCCTCCTCACAAGATACAGAAGGAAGCCACATGAGTGACAAAGTGCTTGAGGTGCAAAACCAGTGCTGCTAACATTACAGTACAACCTTACAGAAGGTGCTGCCCAGTTAAATGCCTACATACAGCAGTACTAGGTGAATCTCAAAGCCTAAGAGATGTAGATCTTGCTCAGGGTAAAACAATGGGAGTTCTTGCTTGGGATCTGACAGCATGATGAGACTATTAGAGGCACTAGGCTTTGTATAAGATATTAAACTAAGGTGATACTGAAGATCCCACAGCATTTTATCTAAAGGGGACACATGCCCTACCTACATTTCCTCTCTCATAAAACGGTATCTAATGTGTATATCTGTCTGCGAGTCATTGCTGAGAAAACAGTGGTTGCCCGGTTTGCCTATACAGTCACCACAATACCAGTAACTACTGCATTCACCTTGAGAATGAAAGGTGCTATAAGGAAACCAATTTTTATTCTATGAATGCAGCTTTGTGTGCATTTATCAACCCCAGACTCAAATCTGTCAACCCTTGTGTAAGAATTAGATGGTTTAAGCAGACTGTCAATCTAACATGTGGGATCTTTCTTTCTTTGGGCTTCAATGAGATGACATATGGAAACATGCATTTAGACAGGGTCCATGTGAGTAGCTTTGGCTCTCTAGAAAGACTCAGACCAAACTCTGAGCTCCTGTCTCATTGCATAAAGTACAACCTGTCATTAAGCAGGAAACTGACATAACACTTGTCACATACACTGACGCTTTGTCTAATAGTTTTGCACAGTTCTCACATTTTATTCATCCAAAAAACCAATCTCCACAAACTTTTTGAGCACTCAGCAAAGGAGCCTGTTATGTTCTGAAAGCTGCAGAACTTGTTCACTTTGTTCTTCATTGCATTCCCAGCAAAAGGCCTCATTAGCCTTGTCTCCTTTGATGCATTTAACTCGCCTTTCCCTCCCCCTCACATGCTTTGAGGTCCTGCCAACTTTGTCAGAGACAATGCGCAGGGAAAAAACATGTATTCAATTAAATTACAAAATGAAGGAGTAGCTTGCATGAGCAGGGTGAATGCAGCAAGGCTGTCTAAGCACAAGGGTAGGTTGGGGGTGTGGTGGTAACAGCCTTAGCAGAAGAGCAATGATTTAGAGAGACATATTGCAACCAAATGAATGGGCTGGGGAAGACCATCTTTTGGTGGTAATAAGAATAAAACCCTGCAGATCTCTAGCACCTTTCTTGGTCAAAGAACTTTACAGCTATTAATGAATTAAGGATAAAAAAAACCCTCTCAGTGTTATGTATTATTATCCCCATTTTACAGGCAGGCACAGCATTGGGAAGTTAAAGAATTTGACTACGGTCATAAAGCAAGTCTGTAGCAGAGATAGGAATAGAACTCAGGAGTCCCAGCTACAAGTCCCCAGCTCTAGCCACTAGCCAACATCCCACAAGGGCTAAAGGGACAATATTGATTTCCCACACTGATTAACAAACTCCAGGCTATAAGTTGTCCCCTTAGGAGCATCACAGGGGTTTAGTCAAAAAAAAAAAAAAAAAAAAAACACCATCTTAGAGACTAACAAATTTATTTGGGCATAAGCTTTTGTGGGCTAGAACCCACTTCATCAGATGTATGAGGTAAAAAATACAGGAGCAGGTATAAGTACATGAAAGGATGGGCGTGCTTTACCAAGTGTTGGGTCAGTCTAATGAGATAAATCAATTAATATCAGGATACCAAGAGAGGAAAAATAACTTTTGAAGTGGTGAGAGAGTGGGTAAGCCCTGAATGACTGAAGATCCCAATTAGCTGGACTGCAGATTGTCCCCTTATACCTTCAGAAAATTGGGTTTTACCTGTAATAAACTTTAACACACCTCTACTCTGATATAACATGACCCGATATAATATGAATTCGGATATAACGCAGTAAAGCAATGCTCCGGGGGTGGGGTGGGGGGCTGTGCACTCTGGCGGATCAAAGCAAGTTTGATATAACACTGTTTCACCTATAATGCAGTAAGATTTTTTGGCTCCCGAGGACAGCGTTATATCAGGGTAGAGGTGTAGTACCAAGAGAAGTGTTTTCATTGTTTTAAATACAATCAGCATAGGGGAAATGTAACAGAACTGGGCAAATACAGCAGAAAACATGTTAAAGCATGGAAATCCACAGTTAAGGCATCCTTAATTCAGTCATCACATCCCCATGAAATAACCGTAGAGTTATGACTGATGTATTCCAGTGTTTGTGGCCCACATCCTCAACAGTATTTAGGCACCTAAATCCTATTGAAGTCAGTGGGAGTCAGGCTCCTTAATACCACTGAGCATCTGGGTCTACGATCCAAGATTAAAGTACGCTGATTTTTTGTCATTACAGGGAAGAATCACGTTTGTGTGTGTCTTATCTCAAACTTAATATGAAAAAAAGTGTCTTTAGAAGTCAGTTTAATTTAATCTGGGACTATAAATATTAGTATGGATTGCATCACTATAGGTAGGGCCCTTCATTTTCAGTTTTATTTTATTTTGTGTTTCCTGGGAATTTATCAGTGTTTATTACCACAACAAAAACAGGTGAAAATCAGTGCAAAAATTATTAATTTTTCTGGGCAAAACAGGGATTTATTTTGGTGGATGGAAAGACAGAGGAAAAAAGTATTCAGTAGATTAATGCTTTGAATTCCGTTCATCAATGTGGTTTGCTGCAGAACCAAAACAGAAATCAAAACACGCCACCTTTGAGTTTAAGAAAACAATATATCTCTAATCAAATAAAACTTTTTATTTGAATAAACAGTTTACTGTTGTAGACTTAGAACTATTAGCCTATAAATATTTACATTTAATAATTGGGCCACACCATTTGTAGCACACACGCTCAACTTCATCCTTTTCTACTGTTTGTTTTTTCTTTAAAGTTTTGAATACTTCCTAGTGTTCTGAAATATATTGATACAGATTTTCGTTTTCTTCCCATTTTAGTGTGTCAAATCTTTAAACCTGTTATCTGCTAACAGCTTGAATGTGTACATGAGATTCATCAGTATGTTCAGATGCGCATACTTCAGAGCTTGCGTGTGTGCCTGTGTGTATCTTCGACTCATACATAGCCTTACTTCAACAGGCAGCTTTGCATATACACACACAGACTAATGTATTATCATAATACATATATCTCATGCAATGTAATGTATTTTCCTAATAAAAACAAGTTATTTTTATATGTTTGAATGATAAAAAAGTAGGGTGAAAATCAGAAAAAAAGTGAATAATATTTTTTGTAAAACCTGGGAATTTTTTGGTAAAAATTGGTTTAAACTGAAAACAAAGGGTCATAACTATGAGTTAAAGTGGCTTGGGTGCCTTAAATGTGCTTTTCCATATCAACTCTGAATTTCATGTGTTGTAATGCTTGTTTTGTTACACCATCTCTAATGTTTTTACCCTTACATTTATCTGAATTCTCAATCTTAACTTC
The DNA here is from genome assembly GCF_013100865.1 of Trachemys scripta elegans. NCBI lineage: Eukaryota > Metazoa > Chordata > Testudines > Emydidae > Trachemys > Trachemys scripta. The sequence continues at coordinate 11,675,551 of NC_048316.1, forward strand.
ATTTTAAGAGGGTTTGCGGGGGGGGGGGGTGTCTGAGAATGTGTGCACACATATGTACACAAATACTTACCTCATTTTAAAAAAATTAGGTATTTTTATGTGCACAAGGAACAAAAAACAGCTGGCCTTCACGCTTCACTCCACTGCAACATAAAAGAATATGAGAGTTTGAGCTTTTGATCAGTACTTGAACCAAGTTTCACACAGGTACAGCCAAACCCCCCTTACATTTTCAGTGGCAGCGTTGTCCATGGCACGAGAGAGGTTGCACAAGCCACACACGGTGCCATCCAGAGCTCAGTGGTCTTTTTGGTGCATGCAGGAGGCATTGAACTGAGCAGCAGGCAGGCAATGCAAAACACCAGCTGCTGCCCAGCTCCCTTAGCCTTAAACGTCCTTTTGACTTTAAGAGCAAAAAAACCAAGGGAATTAAATGCACTAACGCTGCGTTAACATTACAGAGGAAGGCTCCAGACCTACTGCTGGTGGGGTCAGGGCTGAGGCTACTATAAGCTTCGCCTGCCTTCAATGGGAGTAACGCCGAGGCCAGGACTAGCCCCTTCCACACACGCCCTCCCGCCAATTTCCCATCTCTCCGCCGGCCCAGCCTTACGCATGCGCGTTGCCGGCGGGACGGATCATACCATTCCTCTGCCGTGCGTGTGGGTGTTGGGGCAGGGGAGGAAATCCCAGATTTGTTACCGTCCTCGCTCGGAGGCACCGCTCCGCACATCCCGAGAGAGGGACACGGAGGCCTGTGTGATCTCTGCTCTACGCGGTTCCAAACCGGCCAAGTTCCCGGCGTTGGCTCTTTCCAATCTATTTCCAGCTCGCCCCCCCCCCGAGGGAGGAATGGTTCGCCCAGAGGCCGGGCTCTGCCTCTGAGGACTGGGGGCCGCCATTTTGTCAGCAGCGGCTGCAGGAAAGGAAGGTGGAGGCGCCCGGAGCCTCCTCGCCCCGTGTAAGGCCCCCCTGGCCCGGTGAGCAGAGCGGGGCGGAGAGCTGGAGGCTCAGGTGTCTCGGGTCCCAACCGCGGCTGGGCCCTGCCTGAGCGGGTCGGGGGGAGCTAGGCCCAGCCTGGAGCTCGAGAGAGGCGCGCGGAGGGGCTCGGTGATGAGGCCTGGCGCGCGCGCGCGGAGGGGCTCGGTGGTGAGGCCTAGCGCGCGCGGGGGGGGTTTATAAGCTAGGCCTCATTTAGGCGCAGCCTATCGGTTAGGTATGTGGTCTGGTCCTCACGCCCGTCTCCCGGAAATGGTTTGGTCCTGACTCCCTTCTTCCCTTTCCGTATGGTCTGACCTTTGCTCCCCCGTTCCCAGACTCCCTCTCCCCGGGATGATCTGGACATTCACCTCCCTCCTTGGAAATGGTTTGGTCCTGGCCCTCGCATGGTGTGATCCCTGCTCCCCCTTTCCCTTCCACCCGCGCTCCAGTATGGTCTGCTCCTTGGCTTCCCCCTCTTTTTTCTCCTCCCAGCAATACCAGTTGGTTGGGTTCTTTCCCTGCGCCCCGTCCTACACAGGCTTGGCCCTTGCCCCTTCCCCTCAGTTGGGGTGATTGGTGAGATCATTGCAGATTGTAAACAAATCCTCTTTCTTTCCTAGTTTTAAATAACTTCGTTCATAATCCCTCCTGTACAGGCACTACCCACAAATGTCACTTTATATGTCTGTTGTTAGAACATAACACAACACTTAAAACTTAGAGAAGATAAAATGCAACATCTCTTTGTAGGTTATTAGTGCCTAGGAAGAAAAGCATTGTCGGTGTTTTACAGAGAAACAAACTGATTTATTATGAGATTAAAAATGAATAAAATGAGAGAGTAAAAAATTGCTGATACCCCCCTCCCCCTTTTTTTAATCCATTAGTAAAATCCAGCAAAGATGTCTGAATACATCCGCGTTACTGAGGATGAGAACGATGAGCCCATTGAGATCCCTTCAGAGGATGATGGCACTGTGCTGCTATCCACAGTTACTGCCCAGTTCCCCGGAGCATGTGGCCTGCGTTACAGGAACCCAGTGTCTCAGTGTATGAGAGGAGTCCGGCTAGTGGAAGGAATTCTCCATGCTCCAGATGCTGGCTGGGGAAATCTGGTCTATGTTGTTAATTATCCCAAAGGTCTGTCTTTATTCCATGAATTTTTGGTACAACCATACTTTCTTAGTTACAAGGAATTTTACATCAAGATCTATAGATTCCTTAGTTTTTATGTTTTCCTCTTAATTTACTATCAAACCATAGCAGCAACTGCAAATAAGTCTTTTTCACTTAAAGTGTGTGCCTGGCCCACAAAGTGAATTTCAGAGTGTTCCCTATTATTTAGCACCATAATTGTACAAGATACTTTACAAATAAGACTTTGTCTTACAGTTTGTAAGGCATTTAACAATCTTATACAGATACCTTCCAAAGGTTCAATCCTACAGTGAGCACCGTGCAGGGCTGAGGTTTGCCCATGTGACACTTTTTGCATGATCTGGGCCTAAGACATCAGTTTTGTAGGGGAGGGTGTGGGAAAGGCGAAGGATGAAAAGGAAAGGGAAAAGTAAGGAGAGCACTTTTCCTTTTTCATTGAGTAGCCATTGTCTCAAACTATATATAATATACACAAACTCTGGTCAGGCACATGAATGTTATTTGGCAGTACTTCAGTGGAAAACAAGCTGAAAGTGTGTTTTTAGATCAGAGTTTGAATCTGCCTGTTTTCTGCACTCCTCTCCTTGATATTGTAGGGCAGTTGTATGCGGATTATAACATATATGCAGCAAATAGTATGTATCTGGAAGAGTCCCAGTTCTTAGCTTCCACAATACATCCTGCAAAAAAGAATCTAATCCTTGTGCTATGCTGCTTCTGACCAATGGAAGTAGCTTTCCTTTCCTTTGATGTAATGTGGAAATGACAGTTTCTGATGTACATCTTTACATTCAGATAACAAGAGGAAAATGGATGAAACAGATGCCTCATCAGCTGTGAAAGTAAAACGAGCAGTACAAAAAACATCTGATTTAATAGTTTTGGGTCTTCCCTGGAAAACCACTGAACAAGATCTAAAGGAATATTTCAGTACATTTGGAGAAGTTCTCATGGTGCAGGTAAATTTCTGTTGTACTTGACTCTACTTGAGTCAAAAGCTATAAATTCAGATGCAGGTTTTTCTGCCTGAGCCAGTACAAGGCAAAAAGGGCAGTATAAATTTAAGAGCACACCTTTAACTGTTGTAACATTAAAATTTGCTTTATACTATTTGCTTTGCAGTATGCTATTTTTTCTTGGAGATATCTTGGTATGTGTTCAGGTCTTTGACCCATGTCAAGACTGATTTCTCAAAAGGGGATGATTCTGATGTTACACTAGTGTAAACAAGACATTATGTGGCCCATTGTGTGGTGTTTGGTTTCTGGTTTTTGTGCTTGCATATTAGTTTATTGGTATGGGGCTAGTTGTAGCATTTGTGAAGACTTACTTTTTACAGTTCTTGTTTGAATTTGAAACTTAACTTTAACAACAAGTTTGAGTTTAGGTTTAAGGATGTTTTATATTGATATTGGATTAGCACTTTGCTACGATGCATCAAACCCATGCTCTTTTGAACGTTGTTTGCTATAATGGTAATTCACAGCCTGATTTTGTAAGTATGAAACTGTCAAATGCTTTTGAGTATTGTCGTTGATAGTACCAGTGGCCATTTCATGAGGGATATAGAAGCCTCATTAAATTAGGACCAAAACTTTTCACATTGCACTCTTTTAATCGTGCTTTGATAATCCTAGCATTCCTTTTGATCTAGGAAAAGACTACTAATTAGCAGCTAGTTGCAGCTAGTCTAAGAATAGCAGTGCATATTACTGCTTCAGTATTTCAGCTATCTAGATCATCTTTTTCTCTCCTTTCCCCATCTCGCTTTAGGTTAAGAAAGACATTAAGACTGGTCACTCAAAGGGTTTTGGTTTTGTTCGATTTACGGAGTATGAAACCCAGGTGAAAGTGATGTCCCAACGACACATGATAGATGGAAGATGGTGTGACTGTAAACTTCCTAATTCTAAGGTATCGTTCCTTAAATTATTTTAGTGTTTGTAGAAACAAAACAGGCACTCTTTTAAAGAATCCTGTTGAGTGAAAAAGGGATTAGATATATGGGCAAATAAAGAGAGAGGGGGACTTTAACGGGATCCTTGAGGCAGGTGAGAAGACAAAAAGGAGTGGACCCTCGAGGTTAGGTGAAGGAACAGTGGGATGGGGGGTTGAGAAAACTATTAAGCACAGGGAAGAAGATGTCCAGTCTGAAAACTACAGAAACCAGCATGCTGACATCATAAATGTCTCGCAGCCCCTATGTCAGATACTGTCCACATTTTGCAGAAGGGAGGAAAGTGAGGCACAGAGGATAGGTAGGTAACTTGCCCAAGGCCATACTGGGTCAGTGGCAGAGCTGGGATCAGAATCCAACACTTTTGATTATGCATATTTCCTCACTATGTATGTATTCAACTGAAGGATTTAAAGCACAAGGAATGCTCTGCTGCCTACCTAACCAGTCCTCATTTGCCATCACTTTTCAATTCTCATCTCCTTCCCACTCTCCATTTTTCATATATATCCCCCTGGCACCACGCCTAGGAGATGCCCCTTGAGCAAGACATTCTAAACAAATCTCCAATCATCAGAAGAGCTTTAGATTATGGGTGGTAGATATGGCTGTGGTCAGTATATACTGGTGTTTCCACCATTGTTAGCGCTACTGGAACTGCACCACTACAAGAGCAAAGATAGGAGATTTCCCTACAACTTCTAGTGCAAAGGTCCTAGGGGGTAAGATTGCTTCCATCTACTCAGGAATTCCAAGTTCATCCTTGCAGTCTTCCTCTCAGGTGGTACAGTTTTTAATTACATTATCTCGGGTAGAGTGGAGAGCAATTGGAGGGTTGCTTTTCTTTAGATCTTCCTATAGCTGTGATACACCCCCATAACCTGGTTAACAGTTTATGAAGTTCTCTATCACAAAAGAAACTACGTTGTATTTGGTATTCAGAAGGATGATTGCAGTGTTTTGGTCAATATTTCTTTTTCTGCAATTCTACTCAGCAAAGTCCTGATGAACCTTTGCGTAGCAGAAAGGTGTTCGTTGGGCGCTGCACTGAGGATATGACTGCAGATGAGCTCCGGCAGTTCTTTTCTCAGTATGGAGAAGTGGTAGATGTCTTCATCCCCAAACCCTTCAGAGCTTTTGCTTTTGTTACATTTGCAGATGATCAGGTATTTATTTAAAATATTTTAGCCCCTGACATTTAGGAAACGGTTCCTAAGTCTTTTCAATATCTCTCTTTACCATTCTGACTATAAATGTTGACAAACACTGTCACTTAGCATGTAATTATTGGAATTGAATGTACAGTGCTTGTTTTTGTCATTGCAATTTGAGAATTTCAGTTGTACTTTGAATTTCTATTGAATTACATCAATATGCTTACAGTTCATGTCTACAGATTCACACTTTTCAGCTGATATTGTGTATATGGATCTTCACACTAGACTAAGTAACTTAAGTTTATTCAGTAAAGTTAAAGGATCTTGTTTTTAGTTTGTGTCAAATCTTCACACACCCTTCCTTTACAGTTTACACTTGTATTCAGAATCATGTGATTTGTCTTATTTTGTAACAAGTACTTTAAAAATGGTCTAATTCTATATTTATTTACATCCCTTATTTCTTATAGGTTGCCCAGTCTCTTTGTGGAGAGGACTTGATCATTAAAGGAATCAGCGTACATATTTCCAATGCTGAACCTAAGCACAATAGCAATAGACAGTTAGAAAGAGGTGGAAGATTTGGTGGTAATCCGGGAGGCTTTGGGAATCAGGGTGGATTTGGTAATAGCAGGGGGGGAGGAGGTGGTTTGGGGAACAACCAGGGCAGTAATATGGGTGGAGGGATGAATTTTGGAGCATTTAGTATCAACCCTGCTATGATGGCGGCAGCCCAAGCAGCATTGCAGAGCAGCTGGGGGATGATGGGCATGTTAGCTAGTCAACAGAACCAGTCTGGGCCATCGGGAAACAACCAACCTCAAGGCAACATGCAAAGGGAGCAGAACCAGGGTTTTAGTTCAGGAAGTAATTCTTATGGAGGATCTAACTCTGGAGCAGCAATAGGTTGGGGGTCAGCATCAAATGCAGGATCAAGCAGTGGGTTTAATGGAGGCTTTGGTTCAAGTATGGATTCCAAATCATCAGGCTGGGGAATGTAGACAGTGGGCTCTGATACTGACTCTATGGTGGGAAATCAAATTTTTCTAAACTCATGGTAAGTATATTGTAAATTGCATATATACTAAAATTTTCCTGATCAATTTGTTCAATGTGCAGTATATTCAACAGTATTTTTGACATTTTTCTTTTGTAAAAAGGAAGGTTAAAGGAATTTTATAAGTTTTGTTACATAATTTGTTGGAATATTGAATGATTGAAAGTGAACTGCTGTTTGCCTGATGGGTAAACTAACACACTACAATTGAGAGGAAGGGTTTCTCCTGTAATATTTTATTCCTTGTCAGCTGAATTCTTTGCATGTTCAAAAAGGAAACCATTGGTCAGAAACTACATTCTTTCTTTTCCTCTTGTTTGTTTTAATTTGATCCCCACCATAAGAATCTCTCCAAATGCCCCAGTTGGAGAACAGTGTCGGTGTTGTGTTTTGTTTGTTTGTTTTTTTCCTTTTAACACTGTCTCCCCTCATATACTAAGTACAATATGAAGGCTTCATTTAATCTCTGCAGTTCATCTCATTTCAAATGTGTATGGAAGAAGCACTTAATTGAAAGCAGTGCTGTAAATATTCTGCTTTAGGAATACTTCTGTCTACATGCTTTCTCATCCAAGAATACTTCATCACACTGCACATGCTACGTCTTAGACGGTGGGTGTTCCATTTTTATCCGCTACTCTTTATTTCATGGAATCGTATCAACGCTATGAACGCAAGGCTGTGAGATGGAACCAGAAGGCTGTTTGAACTTTTGAAACCTTGTGTGGGATTGATGGTGGTGCCGAGGCATGAGAGGGCTGGTATGTGCGAGAAAAAGGAGAGAGCGCATGCAGAGACCTGGTGGTGCATTATGGGATTTTATTTTTCTTGGCGAGATGTCTCTCAATCCTGTGGCTTTGGTGAGAGAGTGTGCAGAGAGCAATGATAGCAAATAAAGTACGAGTGTTTCTTGCATTCAAAGGACATCCATATGTGGAAGACTAAATGGGTTTTATACCTAGTTAACCAATTAGTTGAATGTGTTAAGTGAAATGAATATCTGTATTTTTTTTTTCCCTTATGTCAACTGCTGTGAATGTTGTATGGTGTGTGTTCTTTTCTGTTAATGATATGTAAGTGTGGTAATGTGAATCGAAGATGATGGGGTTTGTGACGAGAACATTGAGTTTGTGGTGTGCTTTGCGGTAGTTGTAGCAGAGTTCACTAGCGAGCTCAGTGTGCCTCTTAAGGGTGGAAGTTCCACTGTCTGTAAGATATCCATAAGAATGCTGTTTGCTGCAGTTCTGTGTTTGGATGCTTTTTATAAGATTTGTCAATGTAGGAAATTCTTAAATAAAACTGATTTAAGTAATATGTGTCTTTGTTTTGCAGCCCTGAATGCAAAGAATTCATAACAGTTAATTTATTTTGTCCTTTGAGATGAACTTCCGTAAAGTTGTTTTTGCAGTAATTCAGTTTGTTTCAGATAAGCATGCTTTAAAAGTTGACAAGTCAAATGGATCCATCACTCTTCATGCATTGATACCTGACACCCAACTTGTAATCCACTGTCTATTTTTGCATTGTTCTGAGATACATATCTAAAATCCAGTTTTCACAAGGTTGAGTGCTCTCACCTAAAATGGTAAGCCATTCCCTCCAGCTTGCATCCTCACCAAGGAAGCTCCTACTTGTTTTTAGGAACGAGGGTGGATTTTTTTGGAGTTGGGGAGAAGGGGCGATGGGGGAAGTAGCTAACACATATACCTGTCAGTAGATTTGCTGCTCTTAAATATATTTTCCAAAGCAGCTCCTTTGAGGATGAGAATGTAAAGCAAAATAAATATTGTAGGCTGCTTTAAATCAGCATGCTGATTGGGAACAAAAGGGAAAATATTCCCACTCTAATTTGAGCACAGAAGAAACTGTAAACTTGTGGCTAAAATAAAGTATTAGCCTATGATGAAGAATATCCACTTGAAGAAAGTATTGATGAATTTATAAGAGGCTTCTTATCTCCAAATGAGAAATGTATCCAGTAGTAACATATCCAGCAAGGTTACATCCATAAATATTAGATCTTCAGAAATGGATACAGGGTGTGCTTGAAATCCAGCACCACACTGATCCTTTTATTACTGTATTTCATATTCTGCAGCTTCTGACTATGGAGATTTAGGGCAGTTTACTTTAGTTTCTGCTTTGACTTGGATATTTAAGTTCTTAAAGTGGATTTTAATTAGGATGTATCTTATTTATTTGTATCTCAATATGGTTTATCATGAAGGGGAGACTGTCTAATTTGTTAGATATTTGCATTGGTATTACTTTAACTCCAGTCCAAGGGAATAAGTGGCAACTAAGTCTCACTCTACATACTTAAAAAAAAAAAAAAACCACAAAGGGGGTTGTGATCTCTCCAGCGATAAATTGTAATTCCAAATCTTTTCACTATTCAGATCCCTTTGCAAAAAGTTGCTTAATTTTTCTGCACCTAAATCAGATGAGATTTCCAAACTCTGTACCATCTGTGAATTTTGCATTTTAGCACTTGCACTATTACCAGCTACTGCTGCTGAGTAACACTTAAAAATGGTATTCTGGAACTTCCAAAGACTTTAACGGTGGCATCCCTGCAAGGAACCAGATGGTAAGTTTGTCATTAGCATGGCTTTAATTTGTTTAAACTTGTTTAAGTTGAGGATCAGGTATTAGCAGGTTGGCAGCATTGGGTAATCTTTACTATGAATTTTAGTCTCCCCTGACCCTCAAAGAAATTCCTGAAAGTTTTATAGCAGTTTTCAGACTTTCTTGGTCATTTTCTCTATATGCTTTTTATATTCTAGTGTTTTAAGTGAGTTAATAAAAGGTATTTTTGTCACCACCTGCGAGCGTTGTCTTGTTCTTTAACAATTTTCATTTCAAGTATGTATTACAATATGATTAAACAGACAAAGGATGTTTGTAGAAACAACCAGTTTTTAATACAATTAGGCTATATTCTTCAGGCTCATTTAGACAAAAAAATAAAATAAAATTGCATTTTAGTATAACAGCTTCTGAGCAAACTTTTTAGGGTAACCTGATAAATCTTTCTTAATCAGACTAGTGGGAATGTACTGCTAAAACTGATGGGATGTTGACAGTTTCCTGGGCAGTACTGCTTTAAATATGAGTGAATATGGAGACTGGACCACTACATGACTTAATTATATTTTAGTAATGATTGTAAATGTGAAAACACCTTCAGAATCTTGGTTATACTGTTTGTTTTTGTAGAGGCAGGTTATTATAATAGCCCTGCAATTGTGATTAAGGGTGTTTACTCTGTTCTTAGTAATGTCTAAACTGGCTCTTAAGAATAGAGTGGAAACATTCTGTCCATACTTTGCCATCGTCTTGCAGAGCTGTCCAGCTGAAGCTGTTGGGATTTCATCAGATGCAGCAAGCGTCTCAAAGAACTAGTAAAATTTTTGATTTTGACATTTGTATTCTAACTTGAGGGGAATTATTTATGGCTGTGCTAATATAACAGGTGCTAAACTGTCTTCCCCACTGTCTCAACAAGTATGTTCTTCAATTAGATTGGTAATACTATAGTTTTATTACGTGTTTTTTAAAAGGATTGTGATCCATAATATTAAGTGGACACAATCAATTTAACACAACTTTCAGATGGAAAGTATTTAACACCTAAGATTGAGTTTTCTGTAATATTTGCTTTTTTAGTTAATGTAAATAAACTAAACAAGGTGCTGCTAACTGCAAAGTTTCCCTTGATCATTTGAGCCTTCCACCTAGCAACAGGTATGGAAAGCAACTTTAAAATAAGATTTGAGTGTAAAACTGATTAGGTTAGTTGGGCAGATACAACACCTGAAAGTACTAATTGACAAACTGAAGTCTATTAAATCAACTTTAAAAATATTACAAAACTGCAATCTGATCTGTTAAATGCCTTAATGTAACAAAAGGGAGAATGTTATTGTTAGTTACTGCACATAAGAAAGTAGACTATTTAAGAATTTTTCAAAATGGTGTTTTCAATCCATGAAATGTAGTTAATCACTTTTGTATATACCCCATATTGGCCAGCAACCCCACAGTCTACGCCCCAGGACACAAGACCACCGACAAACCATTTCTTAGTCAGATTATCTAAGAAAGTTAATGGTCCCCCACTGTCACCCTGACAAGAATCTTTTCCTCCTTCTTCCTCCCCAGCACACAACATGTTTTCTGTTAGTATCAGATATTTTCCCTGTGGCAGCTTTGCAAATGCATCTTTACACTTTCTGTTGTCAATAACTACTAATTCAACATACATTAGATGATGGGAAAGCCTCCTTTTCTCAGTTCTTCCCCAGCCAGCTACAGTTCCCATATCATCTGTTTTCACATGGAATCTTTCTTCTTTTCTTGGCAAGCAAATGGGGATAATATTTGCATTAATTGGGACTTTATGTTTCAGTTTAATCAGTGCAATGTCATTGTTATAACTGGTGCCATCGATGTAACCTTCATGTACAAAAATTTCTTCTGCCCAGGCTTGTTGGTAGTGAACTGAACTTTTGTTCAGAAATCCCATTTTGATTGTCAATGTTGATGGGTCTATTTGACGGGCTACGACATGAGCAGCAGTTAAAATCCAATTGTCATACAAGAGGGCGCCACCGCCTGCTCCTCCATCTTCAGCAATTAGCATAACTTGCCAGGGGAACTGTCCAGGCTTTGCCCTTTTCCCTCCAATTATACGTTCCAGAGTTGTCCCGGTTTGTATTCCACAAACTGATAGGAGAGAAGCACATGAAGTGATAAACATTTAGTAAAGATTTGGAGTATGGCAAGTGGTTACTAAGTCTGGCTCAACTGAAGTCACCAAGTGTAGACATTGCGTCTAACTAGCTAATCAATTTTGGTACAGTGAAATCAGTCGTCATCTGTGACCAGCCTGAAAACCTAGACAAGAGCACAGTTGTAAACTTAAGTTTGCAAATGGGTTGATGCTGTCAAATAACTGATTTAGGAGGTGATTTTCAATGGGACTTGTGGTCCTAGCACACTTATGTACTTCTGAAACTCCCACTTTGTATTCTGCTCACAGTGCAAGGAATTAACATAGGGACCATCACTTGAATCCTACTTTTAATTTCTTAAGAATAAAGAAAGAGGTTACATATGAAGTTTGGGCATAAGGAGAAGATGAGGAGGTTCTTTGGGATGTGTGGTCCCTATCTGTATTCCACTGTGGGTTATGCATGTGCCTGGAGTCAGAGAATTTGAAAGTAGTATCTGGTCTGCGCATGCGCTCTGGCTCATCTTGTGCCTCTGACCGAGGCAAAAAAGGACAGAGTGGAAGCAAAGGGGAAGGAGTGCAGGCAGTGGATAGGGGGACCACACATCTCTAAGAACTCCAGTTCTAGGTAAGTAATTTCCTCCTCAAGTAATGGTCCCTATTGTATTCCACTGTGGGTGATTGACAAGCAGTACCTAAGTAGGAGGAGGGTGTGAGGATGAGGACAGTAGGGTTGAATGGAAAATCTCCATCCCAAAGGATGCATCAGCAGCCGAGTCCTGTAGCAGGGTGTAATGCCTTGCAAATGTGGATGGAGCTCCACATGGCTGCTTTACAGATAGCTAGGAGCTCACTAAAGGTTTCAACTTAGAGCATGCAGCAATGAGAAGGAACTGAAGAGGCAATAGGTCCGCCCCACCCTCTATCGCCTTGGTTGGAAGTGGGAGGTGAGCCGGGGTCAGGGCACAGAGCAGTGGACGCTACTTTCAAATTCTCCAACTGCGGATGCATGGTACACGTGTAATACACACTGGAATACAATAGGGACCATCACTCAAAGAACAGAAGGGAACAAAAACATTTAGTGTAAAACTATAGAGGTGAATGAAAATCAATTTTACTGTAAAGGACGCTTAATACCATGTGAAATTACAGAATAGCACAAAACTCAACTTCATGGGTTTTCATGCTCTCTAAATACCAGCTAATTAGGAAATGTTGCAAAGTCAGTAATTTAATTGCCTAAACATTCAAAATCATGACATTCTGCAGCAAAACTACCTGACGGGCTCATTTTCACTCAAGTCTTTCTGTTTTAGCCTGAAACTCATGCAAACTGGACCAATGTTGAATATACAAACTAATAAATTCTAATTTTATTGTGAAACTTTTGCCTGCCTCTGGTACCAGGCTCGAAGAGTCATCTGCTCTACTGCAAGTTGGGTCAGATAGAATCAGGTATGAGCTTAAGAGGTCCTGAGAATCCACAGCTTCCACTGTCCTTGACATAGGCGGTGAGTTATATAGGCCCATGCTCCACCAATATTTAAGAAAGTGGGCCTAGCTCCACCAATGTTTGGGCTTACCGTGCTTTCAGGGGGACATGGGGTCCAGGGTGGCCTGGGGAGTTAGCGGGGGACCTGGCCCAGCCCACCCCTGCTCCGCCCCCATTCCATCCTCCCAGCTTCCACCCCCTCCCCCGAGTGACACTGGGAGCTGAGCAGGGCGGGATGGGTTGCTCGCTGCTGCCAGCGTCAGGCCCCAGGCTGCCCTGGACCCCGCGTGCCCCTGAAGCGCCGGGCCCCCCCAAGCGCAGGGCCCAGGCCAGTTCTGCTTGGACCCACTCTGGGCACCCCCAAAAATTATATAAAGCTGGCACCCATGGTCCTTGATGGGACGTGATAAGTGCTCAGCTTCAAGCCTCCATGTTAACAATGGTGGAAAACTCAGGAGCAGGGCCGGCTCTGGCTTTTTTGCCGCCCCAGGCAAAAAAGCCTCCCCCGGCCCCCCGCTCTCCCCGGCCGGCCGGAGCGCCGTGGGGAGGGCGGTGAGCCTGGCCAGAGCCCCACTCTCCCCAGCCGGCCAGAGCGGAGGGTGGCCAGCCTGGCCGGGGCCCCGCTCTCCCCAGCCGGCCAGAGCGCCAGGGGGAGGGCGGCGCCGCTCTCCCCAGCCGGCCGGAGCACCAGGGGGAGGGTGGCGAGCCCACTGTGGCTCCGCTCTCCCCAGTGAGTGCCGCCCCTCTCCAGGTGCCGCCCCAAGCACATGCTTGGTAGGCTGGTGCCTGGAGCCGGCCCTGCTCAGGAGAAGGCCAAAAGAGGCATTCTTAAAAATGGGGACCAGTGTAAAAGAATTAGTGACTAAAGGAACCCTAGTTGAACTCTGGCTATTGTGAAAATTTAGACCCATAATGTGTCTTTTTCCTTTTATCTTTTACTGTAATTATATCACGTTCCCCATCCTGTTGAGTCTCAGATTACACCACTTCTAAAGGTATGTCTACACTGGATGCTTTTTTTGGCAGCATGTAGAGTACCTACATGGGTAGCTCCACCAGCACAATTATAAATAGCAATATAGATGATGAAGCATGGCTTAGGTGATAGAATACAGGCATGCCTGAAAGGTACCCTACATGCTGCCGGATCCTTTTATATAACGTAATGAATAATGACCATGTACTAGTGTAATTTTTGGCAATAGCAATATTTAAAGACCAGTCACAAGACAAATTATACTAAACAAAGCTGCACTTATTATCCTGATACTAAGTTCTTGCTAATCTACATCAATTATAAACTTCTTGTATAAATTCATACATTACCTGGCTCACAGACTGGCAGTACTTTTTCTCCCTTGGAGTTCTTCCAGTATCCATCAGCACCACACTGGTATCTACCTGAATGTCATAGAAAAGGCAAAAATACAAGAATGCACATGTTAAGTGGCCATCATGTTTTTAAAGCTCTGCCTCTACGGAACATGGCTGTATCTGACCATAGGACCGAGTTTTTCAATTCTCAGAGTTCAGGTCCTAATACCCTCTTAGGTTTTGTGAATTCCTATGTGAAGGTGGCTCTGTGCATCATCCCTCTCACTAACTGGGCTGTGAGATGTGCGAGGTCAGGGCATTATGCAGCATAAGTATCCTACCCACTTGTAAAGTGGCACCTTCAGATGTGACTTGAATGTAAATTCCACACCCTGAAGGGTAAGGGAATGTATGAAGTGTTAGGTACATTAATTAAATCCTCTGAAACAGATCTTTTGTCGCACTCCTTAGATAAGGATCGTTTCTTAAAGATACACAATGTTTTTGAGATCAACATTAAACTGATCTTGAATATAGTATTTTAAGGCCACGTTCTACTGAGCTGAATGTATTGCCTGTACATGCTACTGCACCATCCCGCATTCACCAGCTGCAGAAGAAAAATACTGTCTTGAACCTCTTAGTCAAAGTGACTGGCTGAATTTTTTGTGCCCCATGACTGATTTCTAAATGTTATTGCCTAATGCAGGGCCTGGACCTGGGAGGTGCTGTGCACTGATGTCAGGAGTTGCTTGTTCTCAGCATCTGAGGATCAGGCTGTAAGGAATAATGTCTCCCCTTACCATTATTACTTGCTTTCATAGTGTAGAAGGTGCTCTCGCATTCGTACTGAATCTCAGCTTTGTAGGTGGTCACCTTTGGTCCTGTGATGTAAGTAACCGTGCCGTTGTCTATGTCTTCAGGTTGACCACAGTTGACAACTGAAAACAGTTCCAAAAGACAGAATTGTGAAAGGTTCTTCTAATTACCAACGTAAAAATGGACTGCAACAGTCAACCCAGGAGGGTAGGAGCTGATTGGCTCCTACCCCTGTTAAGAGCGTGGCATGGGAGGAAGTTTCCTGTCTTCATGTCCTATTATATGGTGGCCATCTGAGACAGGAGATAATCTCTGTAACTCCTTAGGATGCACTTTGAAAACTGCTTAAAGGAAACCTTTAAAACTAAAGACATTTAAAAAAAATAAAGAGAGTGTCCCTTTTCAGTGTTTGTGCATCGACTCTTGAGTGCTGATCTGCAGAGAGGGAACGGTGCAAGACTTGTTTTACCCAAGATTTTTCCTGGGGGTGGGGGAGGAGGTTGGGTGGTGAATACGAGGGAAAGTCTGGGTCAAGTGGAATTATTGGACTATAATGCAACCAGACACACACATTTTTATAAAATTAAAGTTAAAGGTAGCACTTTTGGGTGCTGGAAGCAGTTACGCCCAAGGAAACAGACGTGCATTCTAATCTAGACCAGATCTACTATCTAAAGTATGTCGTACTGCATGTTGTTCATATAGGTAATTGTTATGACCCACAGCCCAGAAGGAAGTATGGATAAATCTAGAAGTTATACTACCAGAGAATTGTACGTTTCTTATAGGGGAAGAGACTATGCCTAATAGTTATTAGAACAAGAGACTGGGAGGTAGGATTTTAGGATTCTGTTCCCACGTGCTAGTGACTTGCTTTGTGAGCTATACCAAGTCCCTTTTACTTCACTGTGTCCCCATTTACCCACCTACAAAATGGGCATGTCACTACCTACAGTACCACCTAGGTGTTGTGAGGATTTGAACTTACTTAATATGAAGTAGTTGTAATTTGTGGGGGGAGGTATTGAACAATTGGAATAGTTTTCCCTCTATGCTATGCCCTCATAAGTTTCTGGATACCTGTAGTGTAGTTTCCAAGTAAACTAACTTGGTGTTGCTACCATCGTTGCTTTTTAAAACATGCTCTTAAGGAATGGTGGAAAAAATGAAGACAGCTTCCAATTTTTAAATATGAAATACAATTGTAATAATAAAAGGGGTGACTTTTACGCAAATAAAAAAAAAAAACGCAAGTCTATATTGCCTCCTACATCTTGGCACTTATGAAGGTAATTTTATATTCTGGGTTTGACAGGAGAATTAAGACATTGGTATACTGCAAAGTTGAAGACAATTAGCGTTGACTTACTGATGCACTTTGCCATCGGTTTGTTCCAGGAACCACTTTTTTGACATTCTGCTTTAAAAGACTTTAAAATCAGTTCATTCTGCAAGAGGAAAATAGGAAATGTATTTATTTCTCTAAAATGACTAACTTGACTTTATTAATAATCATGATGTTGCTTATTGGGAGAATGTGTCAGTTAAATATAGAGTTTTAGCTCACTGATATGGAATGAAAAATATGCATAAAACAGATTTAGATAGGTTTGTGATGCTATTCTCAGATGTCCTACTTTGTTCTTAAACAGTAGATGTATCATTTTAGTGAGGAGAAAAGGTATTTCCTATACTGCACTCATCTTGGATACAAACATAACCTTTCTTACCACGATTTGGTGGAATAAGTGAGGGTAACTTAACACTTCTGGATATTTGTTTTGGAGTGGCAGTTCTACCCACTTATGCCTGCTATGTGCTCCTAATGGTTAACAATGAAGATGGCTAAAGTAATATAAAAATATTTCAAGTAAGAGCATGCTGTATCCTCTGGATTTTATCTATTTCAGTACATGAACACGCCTTTTATTGCATCTCATTTTCATTATTCATTTAAACTAACAGAACTCAGATGCATTTAGTTACCCTGGGTCTGTACATGAACAACAATGTCCTCAAACTGTCAAAAGCAGGACAGATTCTAGAATCTAAGTGAATGTATAGAAAATGGAGAGAAAACTATTAATGTGGGGCTAGTACACTTTTTATATTGATCATGAAGATAAGCCAGTGTGAAACAAAATAATAAAGGCCAAATTGTGATCTCAGAAGCTTGCTCTGAGTGGGTGCTGTATTTGGAATATCTTCAGAAATTACCTAATAAACACTGAAGTTGGAATGCTATAGGAATGAATATAAAATGTCTTCCAGTGCAGCAATAGAGAGCAAACATCTAGTTTTAAAAACTCTCTCTGCAGAGATGTAGTAACAATTTAAAGAACTTTAAAAAAAAATCATTCTGTTCCATTAAGACACTATGGCAAATGTTTTTAAAGTTATTCTCTAGCTCCCAACTCAATTACAGAGAAATCTATAAGTGATGGCGGGAGAGCTTCTAAATCTGGACACTAAAACTTGTTTGGGAAAGGACAATTTCGGAAGGACCACAACTGCACAATAACTAATCGAAAGTGTGTGTGTGTGTGTGTGTACCCACAATTACACTAGGAGCAGCACAGAAGTTAAATGACTTTGTACAGTGGCTAACTGGAGAGAAACACATTTAATTCCACAAATTAACCTCCCTAGGGAAACCAGAGAAGGAGGAGCTGTAGTTTACCTACTTCCAACAGCACATATCCAGTATCACAGGATAGAGTATAGTAGTCTTTCAGGATGTATTTTGCTTGCACTGGATTGATGTGACCATGGGGTGGTGCTTTAGGACTGGGGCATGGCAAAGCTGTAGAGGGATGGAAAACAAAACATTATCCTTCCTCCTAAAGCAGATTCTAATCTTTGTTTCTAAATCTGCTGTTAGGAAACCAAATACGACCTTTTCCCCTCACAGCATAACTAAGACCAAAAGGAAACATTTAATAGAGAAATGTGTAAAACTTGCTGCGTTGTACTCATGACCAATGGCTGGGTCACACAGGACTGACTAGTCTTCCCGAAGCTGTGGAGTGAAGGGCATCTCTATAGCCTAGACATCAATTCATAGTTCTACCAAGCGGGGTGCTTGTTTCTTAAAGCCAGAGCCAGGCCAGACAATTCTGACGCTAGACCCAAGGAGAATCTCACCATGCGCCATTGTTCTGGCTCTCCTTGAGGGGTTTTACATTGGTTAATGAAGCAAGTAAAAACTAAGTAGGAAAGCAGTTTAGAACGGTTTGCTTGCTGTGCATGCCTCACTGGAATGAAGTCCTGGGAGTGCTCTGCAGCTGAAAATTAAGTAGGGGGAAGTGTCAGAGATGCACTATGTGGTAGTGTAATGGAACCGCAGCGAACAGCACTGCATCAGTCACTACTGTGCTGTTCACCTTTGCCTTTTGGGACTTCACACTGATCGAAATTCTCCTGCTCCAAAAGTGCAAGCCCTTACCACTTGAGCTAAAGGAGAATCACTGTTGAGCGGCATTGAGCCGATGAGATGCGGTTGATTCTATCCAGTATAGAGAAGTGGCACACTTACACAATAACCAGTTCATTACATGACCAAGCTTCTGATACAGCAGGAAGTGCAGGTTAGTTTGAAATGAGTAGCGTGGCAATATGGTCAGTGAAATGGATCTCACAGAAATCCCCTTACTACTGATCCTAGCCAAAAAGGTGATTGGCTGCATTCTCAGTCTGAATGAATATGAGCATAAAGAAATTCGGCTCTGGAAGCAGCATCAGCAGCCCTGCCTTCTACAGAAGAGCTAGATTTACAAATGGCAAGAACTGAGCTACCCACCTGTTGTAGTGTAGGAGATCTTCCAACCCGTGTGGTCTCCGGAGATATCCGTGGTGAAAGTAATATCCACAACATTGCTGCCTGTCTCAATTTTTGGAGGTACATTCTGCCCACAGAACGGGCCATATTCCTTTTTGGGTGTTTTAATCTGAAACAGTGAGAAGAGTCAGACAACCGTGCTTCGCCCATTCCAGGGTACTCAGATCATCTAAGGAGCATTCAACTTGACTTCAATATGACACCCAGGTAGGAACTGTGCAGACCTCTAGCTGTGGCTCTCTTAGGGGATGATAAATTTTGTTCAATGTTCTATAGAAACAAAGCTATCGTTATTTTGATTGATGACAAGTCATCAATAATTGCATATCGAGCATCTTTCATCAAAGCATCTCAAAGTGCTTTAGAAATATTATTAAGCCTCATAACATCCTCATGAGGTAGATATTATGTCCATTTCACAGGGAGGCAAGCTGGCACTACAAGAGGTTAAGTCACTTGCCTGAAATCACACAGTGAGTTTAGGGAAGAGCTTAGGATAGAAGCCGGGAATCTTGCTTCCCAATCATCTTATGAAAGTGTATTGTTCTTGGTGACGTTCCCAAACAAGAAAACCTTAAAGGGCAAGGGATAAAGGGTACGATTTGAGGAAGGTGCAGCAAGCCACGAAGGCTGTGAAGAAAAAACAATGAGACTCAACAGACCTTAAGGGCATCATAGGGACACACTGTTTCCACGTGACTTTCCACATTAAAGGTTTCCACAAATTCCAGGATGATCATGAAGCCATCTTCCACCCGGATAGTGTAGCTGCAGGTGGAGAGTTTGGGATAAGGCTTGGGATAATTGGGGCTGGTGACCACTCCAGATCTCTTAGTAAAAGCATTGTTTTGACACTGAGCTAGAAGAAGAAAAACAAAAATGGTAACTGATAATTTCCCCTAGAGCTGCATCTCCTCACACAGTAGGAATTGCAAGGCCTCTTCTACACTAGACTCTCTTCTGGAGAATAATTTTCAAATCATTGCTTAGGACACAAGGGAAACAAATTGTGTATGTGTGTGTGGCGGGGGGGTGCTTACAGAGGTCCCTAGTCTGGATTTGTCCCTGTTGCAAAAGTCACTAGATCTATCAGTGACTTTGGGACATAGTTAGAGGCCCAGCACCATACAGCAGTTCTGTCTCAGGAACGGTACCTTGACACGGGCCAGGATTGAGTGGGAAGAAGAGCAGGAGCCAGAAACGTAATAGCCAGGGTGTTGCAGGTCAGAACTAAGAGGCAATAGTAGGGCTGTGTCAGTCCAGCAGGGGCTGGCTGGGAAATATTAGAATGTGACAGAGCTGGGATGCAGACAGGAGTGAAATAGAGAATCTGTACGTCAGGTCTGCTATGCCCCAGCAACACTGTAAGCTGTTAACCGCCTGGCTTTCCTACTGTAGCCAGACTGTGCATGGTTCTGGTCAAAGCTATTAGTCCCTCACTTCCAGAAGCCTCACAATACATCTCATCCTTCTTCCTTTGCCAGAGATTTAAGATACTTTATTCTCTGGGCAAAACCAGCTGTGCCCCTTGGAGCCACAATGCTTCCTGCTAAAGAGAGACAGGGAGGAACAACCACAAGGCTGTTTGCTTGTTGATTGCTGTGAAGTGGTGCTTTGATCAGCTGGGCACCAAAGGTTTATGATGTGCTGCCAAGAGTCAGATGAGCAGCTTCCTTTAATTAATAGGAAATGATGGACCAGTTGCTAAATTTGGCATGTTGTTCAGTCTATAGCAGCACTGGTAAAGCTAAATTAATTATAAAAAGGAAAACTATTTAGCTTTTTAAACATATCCTTAGGCCCACAATGCTAATCCCTGTCAACAAAAATGCCATCACAGCCCCCCGCCCCATTACTAAACACATTCAATGCTCTAAAACAGAACTTTCCTATGGGTTGCCTAGTTAGAGGGCAAGCTTCTCAGGGTAGGGACTGTCTATTGTATGGTGTAGAGCATGTTCATGCCACTTGAAAAATTCTCATTTCCTATGGTAAAATTGTGGGCTCCTCTTATTTTGGAGAATGAAACCTGTTCTCACCTGACCCTCAATTATACAACAATCCTGTCTGCTGATGTTCAAATTTACATTGTAAGCTCTTTGAGGCAGAGATCATATGTTTGTTATGTGTTTGAACAGTGCCTAGCATACCTGCGCTACCACAATACAAACAGTAACGTGCTTTGGGCTCTGCTTACATTTCTTTTAGGGAGGTAGTATCCTTCCAGAGCAAGCTGAAGTTTCAGAACCATAACTCGGAGCAGCTTTCCTGGAGCAGCTCTGAGCAACTACATGAACCTGTTTATCACCATGGTACCTGAGCATCAGAGTGCATTGTATTTCAACCTTGCCACCCAAACAAACATACAGATTGTTAGGCTTTTTGCTTTAATACCAGGCTCCTCTGTCATGGAAGCTGAACACACACTCAATTTTAAAGTCCTGGCCGAAGTGCCCGTCTCGCCTGCAGGGTGCATTTGCTTTTGCCCTGAAGGAGTGAGAAAGTTCTTTGGTGCACTGAAGTGCCAGGAGTTTGGCGGCTGAGTCTGACTCTGCTCTTGCAGCCCGCTGCTCACTTCATTTCCTGTAGCTGGTATAAAGGAATCAGTTGAGCTATGTTAGATGTTGACACCCATCTCTTCCTCCCACTTCACACGCCAGGAGAATAATTGGCAATTGCTTTTTTCTTTAAGTCACTGCACATTTTTTCCCCACTAAATGGATGGCCCTGTAATTCTATGGTCTGTCTCTCAATGTACTGAAGCCTTTGGTGAGTATTAGAGAGAAAACTAGGGCCCCATGATGCTATTAATCTTCTGTGATGTGCCTTCCTGAGCTATTGATGGTGTTGCTTACAGTATTGATTGGGAGACTTTGGGGTCCTTGCTTTGCCCTTAAGAGCTTGGTGGAAAGTAGCATGACCACATCCTCACTTTCATCCATTGCAGGGCCAGAACAAGAAGGAAGTCCTATTCAATACAAAACATCTAACTCCTTCCTGGTCACAAACAAGGTAGTGGAAAATTGCTTGCTCTCCAAAAACTACATTTCCCTTGTATCACAAGAGGCTGGGCTAATCCTATCACCCTTATGAGTGGTCATAAAACAGGTGGGAGCCAAGGGGCAGTACCCTTCTAGCCTGGAGAATGAGACAGTGCCTGTTCTAGTACCAAAGAGCCAATACTTTACCAACATAAGCCTTCACCCATGCCTTGCATCTACTGCATAAATTAGGAATACCTGTGGAGGCGAGAGTGTGGGACAGGGCCATCTCTGTTACAATGACCTCTGTGCTAGGTTACTTGATCTTGGCTTCCATTTATTATACATGGGAAATTATATACTATAGTTATTGTAATCATCATAAATATTTATATTTAAAATACTGAGATTAGTTAGAGAAGAGATTAAAGGGCAACATGATAGAGAAATCCAAGATAATGAATGTTACAAAAGTGGTCAGTTGGGATCCCATATTTTGTGCATATATTACCTATCACCATGGTATCCAAAGACTACTTACTTTCTCTGATAATACAAGAACAAAGGCACACCTACATGAAATTAAGGGCCAAGAAATTTAAAATCGGATACAAGGAAATACTTTTTTTTAAATGTTGCATATAATTAGGGAATGGGTAATGGGGTGGATCACTTGATGATTACCTGTTCTGTTCATTCCCTCTGGGGCACTGGCATTGGCCACTGTCGGAAGACAGGATCCTGGGCTAGTATGACCGTTCTTATGTTCCCTGTGGAACTTGCTGACACATGATGTTAACAAAACTAAGAATTTAGTGGGATAAAAGCAGACTAGACAATTACAGTTACACTAACTAGGATCAAAGTGTCCAAGGGGGATCAACACAGGACATAAGGCAGCCACCATTTAGGGTTAGGAAGGAACAGCTCACAGAGGTGTATTTCAGAACCGTTGATTATGAGGGATTTATACCATTCTCTGAAGCATTTGGAACGGACCATTATCAGAGACCAGGCACTGAACTAGATGAACCATGGGTCTGACCCAGTAAGGAAATTCCTATGTTCCAGATTTGCCCCAAAAATGTTAATCTCCTAATATAGCACAAACAAGAGGTTTGTGGAGAAGCTCTTTGGGGCAGGAACAGTCTATTTGTACTGTTCATACAGCGCCTCGCACAATGGGCTCCTGGTTTGTGACTGGAATCCCTCAGTGCTGGCACAATACTAATAAGAAGAGGAAAGTGCAGACAACTCACTAATTCAGAAAATGGGTCCTCAATCTTAACCTTATTCTGAAGGACTGAGGAAGGGCAAAGATGGAGGCTAATTCATTCTTCATGCTCACTTAAACCTGGCTCCTTTGAGCCAAGAGTGTCCATTGAGGCTCATTGTGGTTGGTGGTTTTGCAACAAGACCATTTGGGGACATGTGAGCAGACACCAATAAACCCTCTTGATGTGTAGCCACAAGCAGCGGCTAAAACCAGCTGACCAGACAGGAACAGACCAAGAGATTTGCCTCATGCCAGACCAAGAGATTTGCAGCTTGAAGATTAAACACTTTAGGACCTGTTCTACTTTTCTATTCAATATCTCCTGGATGTGGCCATGGGGAGCTGCCTTTGAAAGGGCTGTATTTTTACTTCACAGATCTGCAAGTGAGAAACTCAAACTAGCCAGCACAAAAAGGATCATATAATGTACAAACAGCACTCAGCAGGAATGCAGAGCCTGGGTTTCTCAGACCAACCTTTAGAGCTGCCCAGAGAGCACGCCATTATACTTAGCCCATATTTTTATTCGAATCACAGTGAGCTGTTTGCCAGAGACTTGAACTCTGAAAAATTAGCCCCTCTAAACTTGTGAGCTCAGAGCCACTGGCTCAGGTTTCTAACAAAAAGTGGGTCATAAATTGTGCCATTGAGCCACCAGAAAACTCTCAAGCTGCTATAAGCATGGAAGCCAACAGAACTACTGTGAGCATGAAGCAGCCTTCAAAACAAGATCAAGTACATCAGGACAGAGCCTTCCTACCCATGAAAGGGCTAGTCAGTCTGAGATTGGCACTATGATCTCGGTCTAGGTTTGAATATAGCCTTCATCACCAGAGTATCTAAGCGCTTCACACTCATGGTGCGTGGGGGGGGGAGGGGTTTACCCTCACAACATCCTTGTGAGATAGGGAAGTGGTGGTGTTCCCATTTTACAGATGGGGGACTGAGGCACAGGGTAGATTAAATGACTTGCCCAATGTCACACAAGAAGTCTGTCCCTGAGCCAGGACTGAGCCCAGGTCTTCCAAGCCTGTGTCTGATGCCCTACCTATTAGACCATCCTTCCTCCCAGTCTTTGCTTGGAACAGGGATTTGGGGTATGCATGAACGGAGCATAGAAGAGTAGAGATTGGAGTAGAGGCTTGTTTTAAGTGTCTCCCCGCCCCTTTTTTTTGTTGTTGTTAAACTTCAGCAATGAAGAGGCTCCACGGCCATTAAACTATTTTTGGGCTCATGAACTTACTGAGCTTTTTTAATTTATCTTCAGGGGGATTTTCCTGGAGCCTCTCAGTTCCACTAGTGAATGTCCCACTTGCAGCCAGAAAACAGGGCCTGGAACCTGGCCAGTGAACACCCCATTGAGGTTACCTAGCCAGCTCCTGTGTTACCTTGAAACAGGAAAGGGAGGCATGGATCGATGCTATGGGGACATTAGTGGAGACTGCACCCCAGGAGTTCACCTGGCCGCGACTGTGCCACTTATAAAGAAGGAACCAGGCACTGGATGGAGCCACTTATTTAAAACCACCTCTTCACTCTGCTGTATCCAGGATGCTATCTTTGTCAATGGCAGACAGAGGACACATGTGACCTCAGCTGAGCTGCCTTGTGACTACATTTGGAGCTCTGGATCTGTCAGACAAGAGATGGGGCTTCCTTTCCACGCCCAGCGGAAAAACACCGCTCCCCCAAAGCTGGCTGCTTTGCTTACACTAACCGCTTCATTATTTTCTTTAGCAAAGCACCAGGAGCCCTTTGCAGAGGGCTCACCAGATCGCACCATAATAACAGGGTTGGGTTTCCAGTGGGAGATGTGGCTAAAGTCATAAAGTTTGGGTCCAGGTCCAGATTTTTCCACAGAGTCAGCATGCTTAAAACTGGGGCTTTGGGCTTGTCTGAACACAGACACAAGGTTCTCTCTTGGAGTCTGAACAGATCGAACTTACCGAGTGTTCAAACCGGGAGAGGAGTTCAGGCCCTGTTCTAGTTCAAGCACTTTGATCAGTCAAGCAAGAAAAGCCATGGGCTTAACACCAGAGGCAGTCCCATCTCTAGGTAGCTTTACTGCCAATAGAACGGCTCTCTCTTATCAGCCTCTGCCTTATCTGCCTTCTCCCTTCCTCAGCAGCACATGGCAATGCAAAGAAATGATGGGGAGGCTGCAGTTGACTTTAGGAACAGGAAAGGCCATTTTATTGTCTACAGGAGGCAGGTCTGAAAGGAAGGAAACCGAGATATGCGCAAGTCACTAATCAAACAAGCAAGCGGAGCTGGTGGCCCTGTGACATGCAGCTATGGGCAGGTCAGGAAGAAGGACGAGCCAGCTCTTCCCAGAACATCTGTCTTGATCTCTGCCTATGCGAGGAGAAGCTTAATTATCTCAACACTGGAAAATAAATGAGAAAAAGAGTAAATGAATAGGAGGGCAGCCAAAACTCAGCCTTTCCAGAGCAGGCGCAAAAACTCAAAGGGGCAGCTTCAGTAGTCAGCATGTTTCCAAACAGACCTTTGGAGTCTGAAGGATGGAATGAGCTCAGCGCTTGCCGTTTTAAATCAAGATGGGAGATTTGCTTTAAAACAACAACAACAAACCCAGCCCCCCTGCTGTTACAAGCCCCAGTGATGGGAAGAGGAAAAGGGACTGGGGCAGCAGGCAGAAGTTACCAATGCACTAGAGATATGCCCGAGTCGCAGAGTCTGGCTCCCACATCGGACCCAAACATCCCCCCAATTTGTGCGTGTTTGCAATGGGCTGGACTGAAACGCTAGATCCAGAGACAGGCTCGAGCTTCAGAGTTTAGATATAAATCCACAGCGAAGTGGTGGAAAAGCTGGGCCTGCTGTGTCGTTCCACACCAGCCTCGACCAAGTACAAAGTGGCCCCGGTTCTCCCCAGGCTCAGGAGAGCGAAGCTGCATGCAGCAAGGAGGAGGCTGGCGCCAGGAATCTGCACGTTTTGCTGCAGGCAGAACCAAGCCCAAAGTGGTGATCAGTGCACTGATTCAGAGAGACATTCACTCCTTATTGTCAGATCATAAACCTTCCTTCAGCAGCACGTGCAGAGCAGCAGAGACAGCCAGCAGCTATTCTCCTTTTGAACTGGGAATCCGCTGTCACTCAGCAGCAGATTGTTCCTCCTCGAAGCAGCCCCGAGCTCATGTCCCGAAGCGCCAGAAGACTCAAAAGTATTATCCATCGCAGCACTCGGAAGGCAGGAGTGCTGGCTGGAGGGGCTGGGCTGGCAGCCCTGCAGACTGAAGGTCTCCAATAGGAGCAGCCACGGGGCAGGCTTCCTTCCTCCAGCCAACATGATGAAAACCTACCCTGGAGGGATGATTTCTGGCAGTGACCGGAACCGTTCTACCCTCCACGCGTAGCCAAGCACTGGCCTCTCTTCTGAGACTGCTGACACCAGGGCTGGTGAATGCCAGGGGCGGGATGGGATGCCTGACCTGCAGGAGCTAGACTGAGGCTCCCCTGTACTCTGCCATCAGCTGAGGAGTGTGTGCACTGACTCACACCCTGCACCATCAGGGTGATGTCAGCTGGCCTGCAGGGGCTGTAAGCCAGCTCTGAACTTGCCACGGTGTGTGGGTTGCTCACTGACCTGTCGTCTAGAGGGGGAGAGGGACTCCTGTTCTGACGGGGAGGGGGCAGCCCACCCTGCGCATGGACAGACTCACCTGTGCAGGTCCTCTTGTTTTCATGGAGGACGTAGCCAACCCTGCAGCTGCAGTAGAAGCCGCCCAAGTAATTATGACAGTGATGGTCACAAAGCGGTTCGTCGTCAATCAGCAGCTCACACTCATCAACATCTAGCGGGTGGAAACACAGCAGCATTAACTTGACTTCACTGGGTGGGGGGAGCTCTGAGCAGGACTGAAATGGGAACTGGGGGGGGAGGTGGGAACAGAACAGGGACATGTTTTTGGAAACTGACTCGATACCCTTTAAACATGTGTGTGTGTCTGTCTGGGCCAAGCTGGTGTTTCTTAGTATTCTTTGTAAAACATAAAGGTGGGGCTTTCAGAGGAGCCTAAGCCAGGCAGGGGCCCAGTTCCCCCAGGAAGCGAATGGGCCTGGTGTTTCTGAATCACTCTGGGGCTTTTCAAAACACACTTCTCCCACTCCCTCCCCTTAGCTTGTACAGTTGGAAGATCCCCTGCTCTAGGCACCATATGCAATTCAAAGCCAAACACCCACCACAATCTGACAGCTTGTGAAGGAGCATACAGGGGATTCCTCCTTCCCCAGACACCAGTTTCGCCTGGCGCACTGTGACAGCGCTGTCTTGCACAGTGATTACTGATGCCGGCTTTGTATTCTGATTTCACACAGATTCCTGCCGTACTCCATTGTCCTAGGAAGAATCTACCTCCTAACATTTTGCTCTCCTCCAGCGCTCTCAAATCCTTTACAGACATTAATTAACCAACAAAGCAGACCTGGGTGGTAAATGAGAGTCTCCCCATTTTGTCCGTGGGGGAAGAGCAGGTTCAGAGATAAGAAGGGACTTGCCCAAGGTCACACGAGACAGTGGCAGAGTTGGGGATAGAACCCAGATGTCCTGAGTTGTAGTCACCTACTTGAATCACTATCTGTAATGAATACAGCTGTTCCTAATCCATTCGCTAGTAGCAGCAGGCAGAATCTCCATCCCCCTGGGAAGCCCAGCCATCTCCTTCGGCCAGCCCCTGGTGCTAGCAGCCAGAGTCTGCGTGAGGCCAAGAGGGTTGCTGGCCCTAGTGTAGTTCTCTACCCCTTCCTCCTCACTGCGGGGCCCATCTCTCACCTTCAGCTGCATAGAAGGCCTCGAAGCCAGTGAACGGGTTCTCGTTGGAGTAGTCGGATCGGAATGTCACAGTGAGGGTGTTGTCAATGGAGTGGTACGTCCTGTTGCCCGGAGCCTCCTCGGTGTCTGTGCTCTCACGTCCACACAGCGTGGCCACCAGCTTCCCGCCGGAACTGATCTGCGCAGGGGATGCAGTCACGTCTACGCTCAGCTACAGCCTCTATTTCCACGCCCGCCCCCTACCCAGTGCATGGAGCCCAATCAGAGGGACCAGGAGCAGGTTCTTGTGCTGGGGCACACCCAGCTCCCTCCCTACCCATGGTATGCTCCATTGCCAGCTCCATATAATTATCTCCACCCCTGCCTGCTTCCAGCTTGCCTTGATCTCCCCCCCCCCCAACCTTTCAGCTGTGGCATCTCCCCCTCTGTAGCCTCAGAAGCCTGACCAAACAGGGATAGAGGGACTGGAGATTGCTGGAGAGGCAAGAAAAGGAAGGAAGAACCATGACAGACACTAGCAAGAGCAGCTTTAACTTGTAGCCAGGGCTCCACAGGATCCTGAATGAATCAGTGCATCCACCATGTGCCCTGGTCACGTGCTCTCCACTTTGCTGGCAGAGCTGAGGCTGAAGGTCCCCTGCTCCTGGCGGACTTTCCACCACCAGGAACAATCAGGGGGTTTAGAGATTACAGCATTCTCAGAAGTACATTTGTGATGAAGACCATCCATCTGGATTTGGTTATACAATCGCGGATATCACATTACATGGTGGGCAGCGATTTCCCCACACCCTGACTTGCCCCCCATTCTCCTCCCCTCCCCTAAATCCTTGGCTGTAAAGCTCATTGCCTGAACCCTCCCTTCCCCCCCAACACACACACAAAGGCACAAGGCCAGCTTGGGCCACCAGCCCAGGTTCTGTTTGCTGTGGGTTTTGTTCCTGTTTGCTTTCCCCTTTGATCCTATGTGGGAGCAATCCGCGGGGCTATGGCCAGTCACAGGCGAAAGTAGGGATTAGGGTTAAACGCAGGTTAAACACACACAGCTTTGAATTTACAGTAAAGCCTTGCTGAGCTGGGTCTCTCCATTCCCACATTCTCTCTGATGCAATGTTTCTTGGTGGGAAACACCCACTGGATTCCCTGAGTGTCCCTCTCCCCTGGCCCCATGTCCCTGAACGTTTTGGACGCTGCTACTAGGCCAATTTTGATAAACAGGATTTGTGCTGCCCCTGGGGGCGGGGGCATGAGAGCTCATGCACACAAGTTCTAGCAGCGGGTAAGAGGCTGAGCAGTCTGACCAACAGGGTGCAGCCTCAGAGGAAGGCGGTGAAAAGCACTATGGCCTTAGAGCAATGGTTCCCAAACGTTATCAAGCCGCGAACCCCTTTCACTAAAATGTCAAGTCTGGTGAACCCCCTCCTAAAAATGAATATTTCCAGGGATTTTCTCCCTTACCTCAGCAGCAATTATAAAAGCAGTGATCTTGGAAATATAAAATTTGTTTTTATGACATGCTTATTACACACTATTTATTAACTATGATTTATCATCACAGTATTTTTATTACATTAGGAAAATGGCAACACTCTTCCAAGATCTCACTTGTGTAGCTTGTATCACTTTTGATGCAGCCTGTTATAAGGCAAGGCTCCTATCAGAGGCCCTAGTAGAAAAAAAGGTTGCGGGGGCAAAGCCCCTGCGCACCCCGGGTTCTGGGGGGGGACCTGCCAGAAAAGTGGGGGGGGCCGTGGGGGCTGCTGGAAAAAAAGGGGAGGGAGCTGCCGGGGTGGTGGTACAGACATGGGGGCGACATGTGACCCTCATCACCCCCCGTACTGGCGCCTCTGGGTCCTAGGTTTCATCAGGAGTATCGGATGTGAAACAGGAGGAAGCTATTTAAGAAGCCAACTCAAAGAGTTCTTCCTACACAAGCATTCAGGTCTTGAGCAGTCCAGGCAAACAATGAACGTTACAACCAAGCTTAAACTTGTTCTTCATAATCAATTAAAAACACTAGCAGCCTATTAAATTTTAAAAACAGCAGAAAATATCCATCTCAGTGTGATAGATATGCTTGCTGTGATCTGCTTAGCTCTTGGAAGTCCCCAAGGCTCCGGGCTGCTGGCCCCGTGCTGCCGAGGGTCCCTAGGGACAGCTCTGTTCGCCATTAGGGAATTTCCCCCCTCCCTCCCCCAGAACCCCTTGTAACATTTTGGGAAGCCTCGGGGGTTCACGAACCCCAGTTTGGGAACCACTGCCTTAAAGGAACATGAACCTCTCACCTAAGTAACTCAGGGATTAAGATTTTACTTAAGATGCCTGATCTGGTTCTACTGAGCTTTAAACAACCATTGCCAATATGGGCACACCACCTGCTTCCTGCATGTCTCCTGTAGATATGGCTCCCCCAACCACACACTGACCTTCAAGTATTCCCCCAACCAATATCAGTATGAACACGTGGCTGGACAGCTGGTGTGCTGAGATTGCTGCCTTGTGCTCCCCTCTTCCCCCATTCCTTTGGCCACTCATCATACGCTAAACTCGTTAATTCTCTGGGCAGGGCCTATCTTTTTATTAGAGGTATAAGAACATAAGAATGGCCGTACTGGGTCAGACCAAAGGTCCATCTAGCCCAGTATCCTGTCTACCGACAGTGACCAATGCCAGGTGCCCCAGAGGGAGTGAACCTAACAGGTAATGATCAAGTGATCTCACTCCTGCCATCCATCTCCACCCTCTGAGAAATGGAGGCTAGGGACACCATTCCTTACCCATCCTGGCTAATAGGCATTAATGGACTTACCCTCCATGAATTTATCTAGTTCTCTTTTAAACCATGTTATAGTTCTTGCCTTCACAACCTCCTCAGGCAAGGTGTTCCACAGGTTGACTGTGCGCTGTGTGAAGAAGAACTTCCTTTTATTTGTTTTAAACCTGCTGCCCATTAATTTCATTTGGTGGCCCCTAGTTCTTATATTATGGGAACAAGTAAATAACTTTTCCTTATTCACTATCTCCACATCACTCATGATTTTATATACCTTTATCATATCACCCCTTAGTCTCCTCTTTTCTAAGCTGAAAAGTCCTAGCCTCTTTAATCTCTCCTCATATGGGACCCGTTCCAAACCCCCAATAATTTTAGTTGCCCTTCTCTGAACCTTTTCTAATGCCGGTATATCTTTTTTGAGATGAGGAGACCACATCTTTACGCCATATTCAAGATGTAGGTGTACCATGGATTTATATAAGGGCAATAAGATATTCTTCATCTTATTCTCTATCCCTTTTTAATGATTCCTAACATCCTGTTTGCTTTTTTGACTGCCGCTGCACACTGCGTGGACGTCTTCAGAGAACTATCCACGATGACTCCAAGATCTCTTTCCTGATTAGTTGTAGCTAAATTAGCCCCCATCATATTGTATGTATAGTTGGGGTTATTTTTTCCAATGTGCATTACTTTACATTTATCCATATGAAATTTCGTTTGCCATTTTGTTGCCCAATCACTTAGTTTTGTGAGATCTTTTTGAAGTTCTCCACAATCTGCTTTGTTCTTAACTATCTTGAGCAGTTTAGTATCATCTGCAAACTTTGCCACCTCACTGTTTACCCCTTTCTCCAGATCATTTATGAATAAGTTGAATAGGATTGGTCCTAGGACTGACAATTGGGGAACACCACTAGTTACCCCTCTCCATTCTGAAAATTTGTGCACCTAGCATAACGGGCCCTGAACCGGATATCAGGGCCTCTACGTGTTATTGTAATAAAACAACAACAACAACATGTAGGCACAAAAGGTTGGGGTCAAACCTCCTAAATCCTCCCAATCAGCCTGGCTTTGAGTTTGATCCAGCAGCGTCTCCTTTCAGGCTTTTTCACACTTCCCCCAAATAGTCCATTGGTCACTTTCTTTTCGCAAGCTCTTCCCCATTATATATGGGCATCCTGATGCTACTGCTTGGGCCATGTCCCATCAGCACAGCTCTCATGAGACACAAGTATTTTGTAGAGCCAGTCAAAAAATTTCAGACAGGACAGAAAATGCTGATTCAAGCAATTGAAACGTTTCCTCGGAATGTATCACTTTGTCACAATTTTTGATGAAAAATTACTGAAGAGTTTCATTTAAATAATAATGAAGTGTTTTGCTTCTATTATATTGCATTATAATAGATAATAGATAAGTCTTATATTATATTTTATAATATAATATGGGAAGTGATGCACTTCCGTAAGCTTGTTTCTGTATTTCCAAAATGGAATTGCAGCAATATTATTTTGTGAGAAATTCTGACTTCTTGTTTCCATGTGGCTGAAAGAAAATTTCAACAAGTCCGATCTGCCCAGGGCACAGAAATTCAGCATTTCCACCAGCTCTAGTTTTCTTCCAGCGATGCTTCCTGATCCTGTGGGCCTATGTGAATGCATCACTTGCAAATCAGCTGAGCCCAAACATTACAAGGAGATTTGACCATAAGAAAAACTGATTCCTTGAAAACCTGCGACCTCAGACAGAGCTGGTTGTGCCATATATATCAGTATCCACATTTCAGTCTGAGTGTGGAAGGGGATATGCAGCTCCAGTAGACACAGACAGTATAAAGCAAACTACCTAGAGAAATTCATGCGTCTCTACATAAGTGCACATGCAATCCCATATTGTAAGTACAAACATACACGTATCATGTACATCCAGCCATCAACGTGCACAGACACAAAGTTCTATATTAATACATACGCCTCATACATGACCACGGACACCCTCTTTGCCCCGTGGCTCCGCGTACCTTCACGTAATCATATTCACACAGGTAGGACAGCTCCACGTTAAAGTGAGTGAAGTAGATCCGGATGGTATATCCCTTGGGGACGCTGATATTCCAGGTTCTCTCCTTGCTGTTGGGGTACACGTTTGGGAAGTCTGGGGATGTGATCCTCCCATACATTTTCTGCAGCTGGATGTTGCTACCCACTCCATGGCAAAGGGCCGCCACGAGGAGGTACAGCCTGCCTCAAATGGAACACAGGACAGTAACAAGGGGGGTGAACGTTAGCTCAGAGATCACACTCGCTACACCGTGGGCACTAGGACATTAGTCAACATCTCTGCACCTGATGCTCCTCTCCTGTGTAAATGCTCTGGGTGTCAAAGGAGTGCTGCTGACATAAGACCCAGGAGAGGAGAACTGGGCTGCATCTCCTTCCATAAAAACAGGACAAAGAGCTAGAGAACCCAGGTTGCCTGAGAAGAGCCTCCTTGACTTCACTCACCTCATCCTTCCACTGTCCTGCCGGAGCCTGCAGCAGCTTCTCCTGGTGTGCTTGCCTCTGAGGGTGAGTTTGCTTTGCTGTGTTTGTCTGGCTCTTGAACTCTGATGTTTATCTCCCTTTTCCCACTCAGCCGGCTGAGTTCTGGGAACAGCAGTTACAACAGAGCGGGCCTGAGCTCAATGCACAGGACCCGAGTCAACCCCGGCTCAAAGTGCAAAGCAGAGCTGAAAGCGTAGCTGGATTCCAAACTTTTCAGCCCCCACCTCTCTGGAGGGATGAGCAATGGGCCTGGTATTTGTGCAGAGAGGCCGGGGAAGGGGAGAGGATGGGTGGGGATAGGTACAGGGTGGTTCAAGACTGCGTTTGCTAGGGCATGGTCAGGGTGTTTGGGAACATCATTCCCCCTGTTGCCAGCTGTAGTACATTACTAGAACCCTGGTCTCTTTCACAGCCTGAGCCCACGGAGCCAAAAAGGAACCGGATGGGAACCCGGGTCCCTTTGCTGATCCATTTTACCAGCAGCTTTGACGGAGGACGATCACAGAACACTGTAGGGCTAGTGCCCTAAAGAACGCTGTAACCAGACAGGAGGCACTCAGGTACTACGGTGATGAGGGCTCTCCGAGGACTGGGGTACACAGACCTATGGCTGGGGATTTGTTAATGGGGCACAGAGCCTTTAAGTTCCCAGCTGCTGGCTCTAATCCAGCCCAAATCTGTTGTTCTGTGCTTTATGTGCACACCCAGCCTTTGCCATTTCGCTTCCATTCTGGAGCCTGGGCTGATAGGGTTAAAAATCCAGCTGTGGAATTACACCCAGCTGTCCCATGCAGGGTGCCATGCCAAGCGGCAAAGGGAGAGGGGGAGTCAGAGGAAAGATGGAGAGTTGGCCATGAAGAGGGAGGCAGGAGCTGCACGGGAGAAGCTCCCCCCGCCACCAGCACACAGATGCAGGAAGCCAGGCCGAGGGAAGTGGTGTGGTGGGGAAGGGGCATAGCAGGAGAATAAAGGGAGTTTCTCCTTGTCCAAATGGGACACTGCAGTGAACAACAGCAGCTTGGGGTCCTCTCTTTTCAGTCCACAGATGGTGCAAGTAGGGCCAATCCCTGCTCACCCATAGCACCAGCCAAGGCACAGATTCCCACACATTTTACAGGCACGATGCATTCAGCTGCACAACAGCCTGGTGGTGCTGGGCGGAAATCCCAGTCCATGTATAACACGGTCTCCACTGAACCGAACGGGTGATGTCTGCTATGGTGCAGGTCAGTGTGGCTCTGTCGATGTCTCTCCAGCTAAGGAGCTGGCTCATAGGTCAGATCCTGGTTCCCCTTGAAGTCAATGGCAAGACTCATACCGAAGTCCCCGGGACAAGGATTTGGGCCATTACCTCCCAACACAGAGCCAGATTCTGGAGCTATTCGGGCTGTACTGGAGATCAGAAGTGGGGCCCTCCTTAGATTTTTAAGTTAAAGATTTTCTAGAAACACCCCTAGCCCAGATCCCCTGCGCACAGGCCACAGCAGACAAGCATCAAAGAGGAGTGAGCGAGCTCCATATAGATTGCATAGGTGCTGTCTCTCTCCCACAGCTATTACCCAGAAGGAAAGGAGATGAGGGAAGCTGACTTGCAATGAGAAGCATGAGTTCCTCTGTGGTCTGTGAAGAGGAGTTGTGCCAGGATTATCCTCTTACCACAGCCAGTGCTCCTTCTCCCAGGGGTCTGCTCCTCCAGCCAGCAAAGCTGCCAATCACCTGCAGTCTACCTAGGCATTTTCAACCAAATAAAACCAAAGCCAGGGAGTGACCCCTACCAAACTGCAACCAGAAAACGCCATTTCACAGAGGGGAAGGGGCAGTCACCACCAGTCCACGCAACCACAGCAGTAAATGAGATTAATGGGCTAGACCACACAGGAGCTAGAGAGGACTAGATGCTTTCAGGGCCCACTGATTGCTAAACAGCCCCCACTGAGCCCTCACAGCTCATGGACTTTACACAGGCCACAGGCAGAAAACTTTGGGAAAAATCAATAAGCGCCAAGCTGAATGCTGGCTGTTTGCTCGGCAATGTCACCGCTTGTGATTTCAGCGATGTTTGTGTCTAGGTACACACATGGGTGTTGAGTGTGCGCGTGTATATAGAGTCGTCAGGCGACTGTTCATGTGGTGAGAGTGAGTGTGTACATGTACCTACAGTGATCAGGCAATTGTTTGTACATATCTGGATTAAGCAATCAGATCCCAGAGTGCAAATCTGTTTTGGTTAACTTCCATGTCCCACTGCCAGTATTTCTCCTGCCCTGCAATGTGCCCTCTCTGTGATTGGACATGAATTATTCTATCGTCATCCAACTCGTCTCCCTGCAACTGCAGGCTGCTCTTTTCCTTTGCATTACCAGAGCACCTCAGAGCCCCAAGACTGAGACCCCATTGTGCAAGGCACTGCACAAACACAGAACACAACAACAGCCCCTGCTCTTGCACGTTTTAGAGGCGTTGGGTCCCAAGCTGCAGGGGTCAGTCCCAGAATGAAAGTATCAGCGCTAAGATTGTTGTGAAATGTCTCCAGCGTATTGAGAGTTTGACCAAGCCCTTCCATCCCCGTCAGCCCCAGGTCCTCCTATCTGATGCTTGGATTCTAACCTGTCACAGGGGCCGCAGCTGGCCCTTAGAACGGCTGTGCATCAGAACATGGACGCTGACCTGGCAAGAGACCAGGGAAGGTGTTGAATTCTTGGTGCAAATACAAGGCTCCCACCTCCATGGCCTTTGGAGAAGCCAGGCTGCTAGCCGGAGCTGGGGAAAACCTTTTAGAATGAAGTGCCTGGGATGAAATCCTCACCCACTGTTTTGCCTGTTTCCTTGCGAAGAGCCCTTTCGTTTCAGCACGTCTTGCGGCATCAGCCAGCCATTTGCGGCTCTAGCTTAACAGCATCATGCTGAGTAACCGCAGACCCTACAAAAAGACTCCTAACACCCATCCTCCTTCTCCACCCAGCCCCAAGCAAGCCTGAAGGCTGGGTGCACCCACCCCCCCGTCTCTGTAAGATGCAGCTATTTGCCAGTTGCCCAATTACTGACCCAGTTAAGGAAGGTTTGGGTAATTCTATGTGACAGGAGCCCATTGTGAATTCTGCCCAGCTGTCTCCCCACTCCCAGCCCCTTCCACGCTTGAGGGACTGAGGTAGCCCAGAGGGAAGAAGTCGCTTTCAAGAGGAAAGTGTGTGTGAAAGCCAAGGTCCAGGGAAGGGGCACCGCCTTCGAATCCGTGTCTCCACAGCAGCAGACATGGTGTGACATGAGAATGCCTGGGAGACCCCACGTGGGGACTGCAGCAGGCAAACATCTTCCCCAGATCCCCCCTGTGTTTGCTTTCCTGCTCCCCCTACCTCTCACCACAGCATGGCCTGTCAAGGAAAGGTCTCAGATCCCCTCTGGGGCAGCAGCTCGGATGCCGGCAGCTGAGCCGTGCCCATCAGTAAGTCAGTGCGAGCAGAGCAGTTCAGGCAGGGCCCAGCTAACATGGCTTGCCAGCTAGGACGTCTACCAGCCAAAGGCCCCATCTGGAGTATCCCGGGAAGGCCAGGAAGCAGGGCATGGGAGGAAGGTGGTGCTGGAGAGCAGAGACAAGGCTGTGCTGGAAGGAAGTGAGTGGGGGATGCACGGGAGACACACCCAGAGGGCTGTAGGTTTGACTTGCTGAGGTCTGCATGTTCCTCAAGCTCTGCCCCCTGCTGATTTGGGGGGCACCCGCTTTCCCCAAATATAAACCTCTCCTCCCATTTCCACAGGCCCCAAGCCTCTCCTTGCACCAAGGTGAGGTGAGCAAACAGGGTAAATTGATGTCATGCTTCAAGACGGTTTCTCTCTTCAATTAGTATTTGCCCTTCCCTTTGCCCTCTCCCTCCAGGTCACTATCTTCCGTGGCAATGGTCTCGCCTTCCAACTAATGCAGGATGCTACAGCAAGTCTCCGCAGCAACACTTCCTACCACGAGAGCATGTCACACCGGTTGTCTGCTCCCTACACTGGCTTCCATAGATAGAAAAGTAAGCCAAGTTCAAGGTCTCAGCTTGATCTTCAAGCCGCTCTGTGGCCTGGGCCCAGAGATGAAGACCGTGGTCAACCCCTCCGCCCCAGTGGAGTTCTCTGTAATAAGTATAAAGCTCTTCTGTGGAGGAGACAGAACTTTCCTTGGGGGCTGGTCCGAGACCATGGAATGAACTACCCCCAAGAACCATCACTTTCACTCCAAGTGCCAGGCACATTTCTTTGACCTGCCTTCTCTAACATAAACCTACACAGACACACGCACCCGCACACTCTAAAACAGAACACTCCACTGCTCACACTTCTCCTGCAGAGGAGAGAACAAACATGACAGATGGCAGTCACGTTGCTGAAAGCACTCAGATGTACTGCTTGCATCGCTGTAAGAACCCATATAGAATAGAATCTCTTTTCTCTTGCCTGTCTGTCTTCCCCTCTCCTGTTTCCGTTCACCTGTCTCTCAAAGAAGGAAATCACTCACATGGCCCCACGCCCTGGGTAGCTGCACTGTGTCTGCCACATTGGCTCGGCGTCTGCCACTGCAGTGGAACAGCTGTTTCTCTCTGCAGAGAGAGTTTGGTTCGAGTTCAGATAAAGTAGGAGCCAGGCCTCTGTTGTAATACTGTCCTCTGCCTTCCTCTCTCAGATCAGAGGAGATACGCACGTTACAGGCACAAACAGCCTGTTTCCTAGATAATTATGGCTCAAAGCAATGGATAGGAACTAAGGAAAAGTTCATGTTACTCATACTCCCAGGACAACAGCCTAGAACAGTGAAGGGAACACGTGGTTAACGATAGGGGGGAGTGACCAGGGCAGGACACAGCTCCATTGTTAGTCTCCAATTCTTCTGCTAACAGAAAAGGGGGTGCAACAGTGATTCCTCACCACGCCAGCCTCATTTGTCTTCCACAAAGGTCACTGCAGTCTTGTTTAACAAGCAACCTGAACAAGCCAAGTCATTCTGCTCCTGGAACGGCCCCCAGGAACCGGGAGCGTCTTCCTCTGCAATAGTGGTTCGGGTTTGTACACTTCCCTGCTCCAGTCCTCCTTAGATAAGGCTCTATTCCTGTCCACATGAGCCATAGTTCCTACCCATCTTCAGCCCTATCCCCTTCCCATCCAAAACTCTGCAGAGTGCAGCTATAGCACCTTCTAGCTTACAGGTTCGAGTTGCCTTTGGGTGGAAACATCTGAATTACTGATCTCTGTCGCATCTTGTCCGTTGAAAACATAGCAAAGGGACCTAAAACCTGCTGAGATTGTGGGTCAATCTAGGAATATGGCTGCAGATCTCCAGCTCCTCCCACTTCCATCCTTTCTTCCTGAGCTTTTAAACTTCATCACTTCTCTCCCTCCACAGAAAAGTTAACACTCTGCGAAGTACCTTCTTCCCCTTCCAGATGAATGGCTGGCTAGCTACAGATCAGAGGAAACGCAGAATTAACTGGATCCTCTCCCCTATTCAGTGAGTAGCAACTCTTGCTGAAAAGCTACCATGTCCCAATAACCTACTGACCTCCAGCCTGCACCGGACTTCCTTATAACCTTGAGTAGCCAAATGCATTGCGCCCACACCTTGGCCCAACACCAAAAGGCCGTCCTCATCACTCCTCTTCCTCCAGAACTGGCCATGATCATCTCTGTGTTGTGCAAAAGAGGAGTTGTTAGCCCATTGATCCAGAATAACCAGCAGATCCAGCCGAAAGTGCTTCCAAAACTATTACTCAGATACTGTAATAATGGGAGCTACAGAAAAGTCCAAAGGGTGGCAACAGAGGTCCACACTAACCCCCCATTTCGAACTAAGGTACGCAAATTCAGCTACGTTATTAACGTAGCTGAATTTGCGTACCTTAGTTCGAACTTACCGCGGGTCCAGACGCTGGAGTACCGGCGTCGACGGCGAGCACTTCCGGGATCGATCCATCGCGTCTAGACAAGACGTGATAAATCGATCCCAGAAGATTGATTGCTTACCGCCGGACCCGGAGGTAAGTGTAGACCTACCCAGAGACACTGGAATGGACAGACCTCCCTATGGCTGAATACCCTTACTGAATATCTGTAGTTCAGTTCCTGCTGCAGACAAAGTGGATTGAAGATGGTACCATAACCACTGGCAGCATGAACCAAAATCTGCAGCATTCCAGAAAGCATTTATCTACCAGGCAGCCAGCCAGCCATGGAAAGAATAATGGAGAGAAAATGCATCTCCAATCCCATACCCAATGTGCGATATATTATACTTCTTGGCAAATCCAAACATACAGTCTTAGCAGTAGAGAGATTAAGCAAATAAAAAACAACAGCCCCATAACGGGGCTCAGTAGAATGTGACTTAATCAGAAGCATCTTGAATGAGGAGTGGACTTCTGTATTCAGGTATTCTTCGCTACTTGCCCTAAACCGTTTAACCGCACACAGTAACGTTACATAGCTGCTGCGTTCCTTCTGAGAGATGGCTGCATTTCAGGGGTGGGAGAAGTAATCCTGCCAAATAGGGCCACATTTTCAGATGTGGGTACCCTTTTGCTTATGTGCTCACTAGATTTACATGTACAAAAGCAGATCTGCATGTGGGATTGGCACATGCAGTTGGTGCATACACACACACATTTTGCTAGTGCAGTTGTCGTGGCCTCATTTGGCTGACAATTTGTTGAAACAACATCCGGAAGTGCTAGGATCCTTATTGACAAAAACGTACTACAGATTGTATCACAGGGGTGGCTGTGTTAGTCTGGATCTGTAAAAGCAGCAAAGAGTCCTGTGGCACCTTATAGACTAACAGACGTATAGGAGCATAAGCTTTCGTGGATGAATACCCACTTCTTCGGATGCTCCTATACGTCTGTTAGTCTATAAGGTGCCACAGGACTCTTTGCTGCTACTACAGATTGTTGACTTATCCTGGAGTTTTTATGTCCCTCAGCACAGGCAGAGAGTCTGGTGGATGTAATACAGGCACTCAAGCCATTTAATTGTGAATTAGGCATGGAATCTGTTAGAATCTATCCCAAAGTGCTCCTGGTGAAACTATCTTTCAAGGACAGGTGCTGGCAGTGTCAGACAGTCATGCCAGCCTAGTCTGCTACAGTAAAGCCAAACTTTTCTGGAAGAGAGAACAATTTGGCCTATTCGAGAGAGAGAGATTGGAGAAGCGAACTTGGCTCCCAACCCAGAGTTCAGATCTAGGCTTTTGATAGGGGCTCTGTCTCCAGCAATGCAAAACAGAACGCATAGTACCAAACTGCTCCCAAGCGCTGGTCCTGAATGCCAGGGCACTGGAAGGGATTCTTGCCAAACTGATTCATCCAAGTCTTGGGGGACTGCTGGCTACAGGCAGGACATTGGAACATCTGGTAGGTCAAAATGCAAAGCGGCGGTACCAATACCATGTTAGCCAATTCATATATGTTAGGTATAGTATACACTAATAGGTATTATGCACACCGTATATATGTATATGTATTGGGGAGTTATGTTAACTGAATGTATTATGATCTTCCCCCAATTCAGTTCACCCGCATCAAGTATTCCACAACACTCTGCAAAGCTGAATTTAGCTTTGGCATTAGAAAATAGGAAACCTGTCAAAGACAAATTATGTTAATATTGTGCCCTGGGTACAAGCTTAGGAGGTGCC
The DNA here is from genome assembly GCF_013100865.1 of Trachemys scripta elegans. Lineage (NCBI taxonomy): Eukaryota > Metazoa > Chordata > Testudines > Emydidae > Trachemys > Trachemys scripta. The sequence goes on from NC_048316.1 coordinate 11,716,099, forward strand.
TTCATGCCTGTTAGTACCTGGAATGGTGTGTTCAAAACAAAAGGTAATAGGGGGTACACCGTGGTACCAGAAAAACAAGTTGAAATTGGTGGGTGGAATCTTAGATGACATACAGAGGGTCTTAGCTTGTGCACAACGTCATCATAAATAGAGGTAGTTTTGGGGAGTGCGCCTTCTGCGTAAGGCGACCTGAACACACTGCGAGAACCCGCCTCCCAGAGGGATTGGTGCTGTATTAACTCTCTCTCTCCCCGGTACCATACTGTTTTGTCTATAAACAATACATTGGCTGAGCTTCGTTATTTGTTCTCAAATATTTTTAACACAGAACTGCAAATGGAGTCAAAATCCACTGGCTATGCAAAAAACAAAACAGAGGGCATCGGAATTATGCTTCTTCCCTTCCTTGAGGAAGGCTATGCAGAGAAAACAATTCAAACCTCCCCCGAAGAGCTGTTTCTAGCTCCAGGTTGTGTGCTTCTTAGCTCATGGTGTAGGTGAATCACCATGGGATTGGAAGGAAGGGGAATACTTACACTATTCAGGTCCTTATACTGCACAAGTTCATTTGGAGTAGCATGGACAAGACAGACCCCCAGAAGCTAGTAAATGACAAGATCTTACTGTGTCGTTTAAATGTTTCAATGGGATCTCCAAGGCAAAGGCCAGCAGGAAGAATCTTTTTTGTGGGGGAGGGATGGGGAGAAAGGGAAGAGGAGGGGAAGGGAGGAGGCTATTTCATTGGCTCTACATTAGCGAGGATGAGAGGGAGCCAGAGTGATAAAGGGGCTGGAAAAATCACTCTTGCTGAAGTCAAATTAATCTTTCTCACTTGTCTGTTAGCCTCTTCTTAGCAGCATTGTAATGACCTGAAATTGCAACTGATAAATCGGTGCTGAGGGTTTGTCTCATCGCGGCTGCCACACGAGGATGGGCCATTATTCTTTCAATTTAGGTCTCTGATGCCTGTTAACATATATTAGGCTTTTCCATATGGTGCTTTTTAGCCTGGTACCCAGGGCAGCTGCCCAGGTCTCTTCCCCCACCCACGCTCTCAGGCCCTGCCTAATGAGAATGGATGACAGCCCCCGCTCAGTAATGGGACACAGATGGTCCAAATGGCTTTTCACTTTTCTACTTCGAAACATATTTTCCATCTTAGAAATTCTCATACAAAAATAAACCCTCCTAATCTTTGGTGCTGTAATTTTGTGTTTTCTAAATTGGCAAGGGACTCATCGGGCAGGGCAACATCTTTGAGAGGGCTGCAGACTTTTTATTAGAACGGATCGGGCACTGAACTAAGAGTCAGGAGACCTGAGGGTCTAGTCCCAGCTCTGCTGCTGGGTGGCTTTGGGCAAGTCACTCCCCCTCTCTGTGCTTCTGTTTTCTTTCCCACTCTTCGTCAGTCTTGCCTACTGTAAACTCTTCAGGGCAGGGGCTGTCATGTACTAGGGGTTTGTACAGCCTCTAGTCCAATTACTAGTGTTATTTATAACTCCATAGCACCTAGGAGCCCTGGACCTAACCCAGAACCCCATTGTGCTAGGTACTGTACAAACACAATGACACCTCCCCCCGATCTCCACTGTGGCCTCTAGACACTACCATAATACAAATAATAATGAATTAAACAAAGGGATCACTGGAATTAAAAAGTCTGGTGTGGGTAGGACAAAAGGGGAGCCCTGAAAGAAGAAGACAACCTCACAGCCTTATGCAGTAGCGAGTGACTGAAGGGTCTGAGCAGCAGGTTTGGCATAGCTAGGCTCTGTGGCATTACAGGTTCAAACCCCAGCAGGGTTCACACAGGCTCTTTATCCTATGAATTATTTGTATTCCAAGAGGAGCCATAACTGCACTAGGCGCTGTCCAAACACACAGGAAGAGGGAGAGGCATCGGCTTCCCTGTCATTTTTCAGGGAGGGGTGGGGATGTCTTTTATAATGGTCTCATCTCAAGTGCTCATTTGGACCCAGCCTCCATTGACGCCAATGGAGGGAGAGCAAGCCCTAACCTGGCACTCTGGTATGAGTCCAGCATTTTCATTTAAACCAGGTTATGATCCAAAGTTTGACTGTTTTCTCTCTTTTTAAACCTTAGCGCTCAACCCTGCCAAAAGCCAGGAAACTCCCTTCCTGGTCTTCTCATTGCATTTTCCACGTGCATTCAGTCCTACGCTTGTCCAGGCTGCTTTACCAGTGCACTTGTATCGCTGCTCATCCTCTCCGCTCCCTTACTAAAAACTATGATGCATAGGCAGCCGGTTTCTGCGCAACCGGGCAAGTTCAAATGGGAGGGGAAGAGGCATATCATATGCTTACCATGCGGACCAGGTAGATCGGCGCCTCATACACATCCAGCATCACCCAAATGCATATAACATCTTTGGGTAGAAGAGAGCTCCTAACATACTTCCTGAGCAACCCCAGAACTGACAGCAGCACAGGAGGGAGTTAGGTTTAAAAGGGAGATGTATCTAACCATCCTCTGCCAAAGAAACCTAAGGGCATGGGGTTTTTCTCATTGCTTCCTGGTGCTCCCCTTGTCCGTCTGTCTGTATCCACAGGTCTTATCATTAGAGTGTAAGCCAGGGGTGGGCAAATTACAGCCCACAGGCCGTGTCTGACCCTGACCCGCGTCAGAACTTTTACTCCGGGCCTCGAGCTCCCGCCGGGGAGCAGGGTCGGGGGCTTGCCCTGCTCCGGCGCTCCAGCTGGTGAGTGAGGTCAGGGGCTTTCCGCGCAGCTCCTGGAAGCAGCAGCATGTCCCACCTCCGGCTCCTATGCATAGGGGCAGCCAGGGGGCTCCACACACTGCCCCTGACCCAAGCACCGCCCCCGCAGCACCCATTGGCCAATGGGAGCTGCAGGGGCAGCGCCTGCAGATGGGGCAGTGTGTGGAGCTGCCTGGCCATGCAGGAGCTGGAGTGGGGACATGCTGCTGCTTTTGGGAGCTGCTTGAGGTAAGCACTGCCCAGAGCCTGCACCCCTGAGCCCACCCACGCCCCTGCACCCCAACCCCCTGCCCCAACTCCCTCGGTCCCAGCCCGGAGCACCCTCCTGCACCCCAAACCCCTCATCCCCAGCCCCACCCCAGAGCCAGCACCCCCAGCCGGAGCCCTCAACCCCCCCCCCCTGCCCCAGCCCCCTGCCCCAGCCCTGATCCCGCTCCCACCCTCCAAACTCCACAGTCTCAGCCTGGAGCACCCTCCTGCACCCCAAATCCCTCATGCCCAGCCCCACCTCAGAGCCCGCTCCCCTAGCCAGAGCCCTCACCCTCCCACACACCCCAACCTCCAATTTTGTGAGCATTCATGGCCCGCCATACAATTTCTATACCCAGATGTGGCCCTCAGGCCAAAATGTTTGCCCAACCCTGGTGTAAACTCTTCGGGGAAGGGACTTTCTGTTCTGAATTTGTTCAGTGCCTGGCAAAATAGGGTTCTGGTCCATGCCTGCAGCTCTTGGGTGTTACCACAATCTTACTGCTACATTTGAAAGAAGGATGTACCAGAGATGCTCCCATCTCTTCAAAGTGCTGGTGGCTCCTTTGTATTTATGGAATCCAGCTTTGCATTAAACCTTAAAATATGGAAACCACCATTTCGCTGTTCACCAATGGGGCCCACCGGAGGCCTCAGAAAGGGTATGGAGTTAAGGGTCTCATTAGGAGCCAGAATCAGGGTTGCCTTGTTTCTCTCTGTGACATCTCATTTACTAGGAAGTCTCCCTTCCTGAAGGTGCGCAGTGGTAATTATATGCCTCTGAACGATGGAGGCAAGGGACTCAGGAAAACAATTCCTCTCGAATCCTTCAGCTTTCATTACAGTTCTCCTTAAAAACGCCAGCTCTGATTTACAGCCCGCGAGGGCCTGCAGTCAGATCTCACCAGCTGCCAAAGCAGGACTGACAGAAGCACGAAACTTATTAACCCACCCTTCAATCTTTCCAGATCCTGGGCGTTGAAAGAGATCCCGGGGCTGGGCTGCTCCATACATGAGCAGACAATTGTGATGTAGCCACTTGCGGGTGGTGCGGCTGTTTAAATCTGAGCTGCCCTGTCTCTGTCTGAAGACTGCAAAGGGGCAGTAACTTGCAGGCAGTCTTGCCTTGTGCTCAGAGCAGGGGACTAGGCACCAAGACTTCTCAGGGCCTATTCTTGAGCATACCCACTCCATGGTTGCATAAACTTGGATAAGTCACTTCACCTCTCTCATGCGGTGTGGCCAGCTGTAAAATGGGGATAATCAAACTTGCCTGCCACCCAGGGGCACCACAAGTCTGAATTAATCAAAGTCTATAGCACTCCCCCAAGATCACTGCATGAAAGCTGCTATTCATGTTGCAGAAGTGAAAACATTGTTATAATTCCTATCCTATAAAACAAGACAGACACACATTTGATAATCCCCAGGCCCTCCCCAAGCAGTCACATGCCACAACACACACATGCAGAGTAATCTCACAGTGTACCACACCCTGTGCAATCGGAGATGTGATTGCAGCCCATGTAGACATGCCCTAGCCAGCGGTGTAACAATCAAAGATCAAACCTAGCTCAAGTAACAATTGTAATGAAGTTGCGATGGCATGGGGGGTGGGCTGCTTGGGTATGTACTCAGGGTCCCGAGCAGACAGAGTTGGCTTGATCTACAACAAAACTAGCTTGTGTATGCCTACAGGTGCTGCAATCACACCTCTCGATTGCAGTCTGGACATATCCCCAGTGAGAGTAATAAATTACCTTTGTAAGGGGATGTGTGTGTGTGCCTGAGAATAAAGAGCTCTGGGATGCTGCTCCACTCTCACCTTCCCCTGCTGTACCCACACACTGCAGCACACATCTATGGGTCACGCCCCATTCAGATTCCTTGGCAATAAAGTAACACTCCCCTCTCCTCTCCAGAAAGGAGATGCCACTGCTGGCCTTTCTACTCACTTGTTTTTCTCCTACCGCCCCATACACCCTCACCCTGCACATGCTACGCCGCTCACCGGCACTGAACAGATTTGTGTTATCCTTTCCGGAAGAGCAATCAGGAGGCACTTTCCAGCCTGCTGGCTCCCAGCAGTGGGCAAATTCTTCATTTCACAGACCGAGCCAATACCACCTGGAAGCAGCGATTTCAAACCAAGAGATAGACACTCACTCCCTGCAGTGTTGGGCCACTAATGTGTGTGCCCATGCCCTTTAGGCAGCTGCAGCTTCCCGCACGCACACCTGCATTGAACTTTCTGGCTGGCTAGCTTTCACCCCGGAGCGGATTTACCTCGGTGAAGAGATTAGCAGCAGCAGAACAGGGAAGAGGGAAAGTTTTCTTAACACCACAGGCTCGTTTCTTTGCTCTGGTGGTTTCCGCAGGGACTCCCTGTGCAGAAACTTGTCCTAAAGGGGGGGTGGGGTGTGTGTGCAACCTACAGTACAAAGGAAACAACATGCTATCCCCTCTTCCTCCCCTTTCCATTCCATCACCCCAACGGCTGCCCTTAACTTCTGCCAGATCCACCGGCAAGTGCAGACTGAGGTATTCAAAGCCACCTAGGGAATTTGGACCTTCAGCTCCCACTAGAATTTAAAATCTCAGCCACAGCTAAACCTACCACCCCTGCTATCCTCATATAACCTATGGGCCCCAGCCTGCCAAAACAATGGAGACCAGCACCCAGAAAAACAAGTTCTGAACCTCTCCTCCAGGCAACCAAGAAGCTCCCGGACCGTATCTAGATATTACATGCCAGGAGCAGTCAGCTTTCATGGCCACTCATCCTTGGTCTCTCTCTTTCTCAGGCCTGCCTATTAGTACCAGTTGAGAGGACCTTTGTGATTCAGGCATCCATTTACTGAGCTGGATTGAGACCAACAAATTTATTCCATACAATGGCCAACTTTTATGCCACGACCACCCTGAGAGGGGTTGGAACTAGTCATCTCCAAGTGAAGTGCATCCTGTTTCAATACCAAGCCCCTGAGCCAGCCAGTCCATCTGGCCTCTCCCCACCATCATCATGTTCGTAATCAGCCACTGTACCGGGACTAGAAGCAAGAAGGCATTGACCCCTTAGATTCTCTTTCCTGAGCTTGCCACTTTCAGAGCCAAAATCCCTTATCACAAGAGGAACGAAGAATGATTCATCTCAAGTTTGGGTGCAAGACCTCAGCCACCCCACACTGCGGAGCAAAGGGGGAAGTTTGCAATCAAATATTTCATGTGTTTGTGTGCAAGGTTGGGGGATTATTTAAGTAAATAAATACAGTGAGAAACAGAATGTTGGGCATCATTAAGAAAGGTATAGATAATAAGACAGAAAATATTATATTGCCTCTATATAAATCCATGGTACGCCCACATCTTGAATACTGCATGCAGATGTGTTGCCCCATCTTAAAAAAGATATATTGGAATTGGAAAAGGTTCAGAAAAGGACAACAAAAGTTATTAGGGGTATGGAACAGCTGCCATATGAGGAGAGATTAATAAGTCTGGGCCTTTTCAGCTTGGAAAAGAGACGACTAAGGGGGGATATGACTGAGGTCCATAAAATCATGACTGGTGTGGAGAAAGTAAATAAGGAAGTGTTATTTACTCCTTCTCATAACACAAGAACTAGGGGTCACCAAATGAAATTAATAGGCAGCAGGTTTAAAACAAACAAAAGGAAGTATTTTTTGCACACAACCCACAGTCAACCTGTGGAACTCCTTGCCAGAGGATGTTGTGAAGGCCAAGACTATAGCATGGTTCAAAAAAGAACTAGATACATTCATGGAGGATAGGTCCGTCAATGGCTATTAGCCAGGATGGACAGGGATGGTGTCCCTCTGTTTGCCAGAAGCTGGGAATGGGCGACAAGGAATGGACCACTTGATGATTACCTGTTCTATTCATTCCCTCTGGGGCACCTGGCATTGGCCACTGTCAGAAGACAGGATACTGGTCTAAATGGACCTTTGGTCTGACCCAGTATGGACATTCTCATGCGCTCTAGCTTCCCCATGCATGGAATGGAGAATAATAAGTGGGTTGTAGCCCACGAAAGCTTATGCTCTAATAAATTTGTTAGTCTCTAAGGTGCCACAAGTACTCCTGTTCTTTTTGAGGATACAGACTAACACGGCTGCTACCCTGAAACATCTCTGTAAAGTTCTTTGAGATGCTAGAGCCATGCAGAGCCCTGTTACCATTCCTCCTCTCTCAAGTGCTTGCAGCGTATAGTATTTCGCACTATGGTTTAACTGAAAGCACAGTACAAGGCACTGTCTGCCCTTTCTCTCCATGCTACAAAAGCAAACCCACCTGTGCTACAATACCTCATCAATTCTCCCTCCCACCCCGGCCCACTTACATCCCTGAGAGTTTTATCAGGGCTAGGCGAGGCGGTGGAGAAGCTATTGTTTCAGATCTTATTTGAAGTTGCCAAAGGGTCCTTTGCATTCAGGAGTCTCCTATGCTGTACGCTTCTTACCTGAAACTGCTGCGCCACCTTTATAGTCAAGGCAATATCTTTCATTGAAAGCCCTCTGTCGGGTATAAGGATGTATTCACAGCCTGCTGTGGCTGGGGGTCTGGTGAATGAAGTAGTTCAGAGGAGTAAGTGAAGACACAGCTTAGGAGCCCACTTCACAAATGAAAGCCTTCGCAGCTCAGATATGAGGTCAGGGAACTGAGAAACTCAACACTATCCATCTAGCTAGAGTGAGTAATAAAGTGAGTGAACAAATGGGTTCTTTGACCGTGTTACATTTCCACTTAAATGAGACTGAGTGAGGCAGAAAATTCACTAAGGTCATGTGCAGAAGCAAACACGGCCTCGTGGTTAGAGCAGGAGACTGGGCGGGAGGACTTGTGGGATCTATTCCCAGCTCCGCCAATAACGAGCCTTGTGACTTTAGGCAAGTCACTTCAACTCCATCTCTAAGATCACTGAAATAGGGACAATGGTACGAACGTACCACAGGATGTTGTGAAGTTAAATTCATTAGTGCCTGTAAAGTGCCCTGAAATCCTCAGATGAAGGGTGTCAGATGCAGGTGTCTCATTAATAAATCCAGTCGGTGAGTGCGACCCAAAGACCTCTTGATGCCAACTGGCAGAGGACACAGGTATCCCAGGGGTCATTGCAAAGTCTCTAATAAAAGCCTGTATCATACTGATCCTCGACCATTGGGAGATGTACGTACAGATGATATTTAAGGAGTTATGTATCTGTACAAAAAATACCTTCTTAAGGTGTGTGTCTAGGGACTGGTCGGCAGCAAAAGTGAAAAGCTGCAAGGAAGAAATGTTTAACTATCTGTTTACATGTAAATTAAGTATTGTATGGTTCACAATTGGCATCCACTCACAAGTCTGAGCCAAATGCTAATGAAGGATTGTGAAATCTTCAGAGAGAGGAAATTAACAGGAAGAAGTAAATAGCAGGAGTTATCCTGGGTAGGGGTAAGACAATGAACTTTTGAAACATTTGGGGTAAAGATGAAGCCGTAGGTATGATCTGTGAAGATAAGCTGTCAGCAGGCTTGCTCTTGTGAGAAGGGTTGCAACCAAACTGGCTGAAAAGACTGAGGAAAGACCTGTGGGGGAAGCATCCTGTCAGAGACAGGGGAATATTTGGTTAGTTACAGTAAATTTAAAGTCTAAAAAGCATGTTCTAATTTTGTTTTATATGTAACCATTTGTCTCCAATATTCTCACTCACTATCACTTGACTCCCTGTTCTTTGATAATAAATGTATTCGTGTTTTCGCTGTACATATACCTAAGTGCCGTGCGTTCACTGAAGCTGCAGTATTACTACTAGCTGCAGTGTACTGTGCGTTTGGGAACAGCAGGCCCAGTAATTCTGTGAGCGCTCAGTGGATAAAGGGTTGGACACGACAGGGAACGCTCCAAGGACTCGAGTGTCAGGGGGTTGGCTATCACCAACCTGTGCAGAGAGAGTGAGGCCTGAGGCGGCCTGGAATGCAGGGATTGTGCGGCCAGAGGTTGGTGCAGTCAGGGAACTGACCAACGGCAGACACAGACATGACTTCCTCACACTGAGAGCAGGAGCTGGTGAGGTGCCTCAAAGCCCTGGGTACTCCTGGGAAGTGACGCCGCTCACTGAGTTCAAAAATGGAATCCAGAGCTGCTGTACAGCTGGTTGCCCTTGTTCACTCCAGGTCCTCGCCCACTTCTCTCTGGCTGAACATATCCCCTCACTCTTGTTCCTACTCACTACCAGCCAGCCAGGGCTCTTCCACCACATGCTCATTCCAATATCCAAGGGGAGTGGGAGGTTATTTATTCATGGTATGGCAGTTCTGAAAGCCATGTCCTTAGTATGCAGGTGAGTCGCTCCACACAATACCAAAGCTCACCCGCAGATGTAGCAAAGGAAGTGCTAGAAGCCCTGTCACCTGAGCCATCTATGACTAGAGAACAGCGTGAGTATCAGTTCTGCATTGCCCAGGGGAGATGGACTCATTAATATACTTGGCACTTCTATGGCACTTTCCATTCACGATTCTCAAGGAGCTTTGTCACCACTGATGAATTGAGATCTACAGCCCCCGGTAAAAGCATCAGTTTTCAAGAGTGGCCATTGATTTTGGTGAGCAGCTTGAGAAACTTTTGGGCTTGCTTTTCAGAGGGAATGAGTACCCACAGCTCCCATTGGAATCACTGGGAGCTGCAGATGCCCAGCACCTTTGGTGATGGGGATAGGGGATGGGGAAAAATACACAGTGGCCACTTCTGAAAAGCTGTGCCTAAGTGACTTGCCCAAGGTCAAATGCGCACATCTATGGCAGATTCAGGAGCAAACACCAGAACTCGGACCTGTAGCTGAGACATTGGACTAGAAGGCACTCACTTGGCTCCACTAGACTTTTTTTTCCTGGAATTAGTTGATTATGAGGTGTTAACTATCTTTAGTTAATTGGCAAAGGTTAGTCTGGACATGCCTCAAACCTTGGTGCCCAGGTACGGATTGTGTGTAGTTTAGCATAGACTCCCTGCTAGCATCCACCGAAGCCAGCGAACATGTAAAAACAATGACTTATCCTTCCGATACTAGAGCCTTATCTTCACTGCTAAACAATGGTATATTTTTTTACCTCAGGGAAACTAATGTGCATGAGCTAGCCCAAGTTAAAAAACCACAGTGAAGACAATGCTCTCTTGTTTTACCTCACAGTAAACTAGGCAAGGTCAACCCCAGGTAGGGGTATACAGCTGCCTAGTTCGCCTCACGGTAAAACTAAAGTGCCTTGTCTTCACTGTGTGGTTTGTTTTTTTGTTTTGTTTATTAGTTTTACGGTGAGGCGAACTAGGCAGCTGTATACCCATGCCTGGGGTTGACCTTGCCTAGTTTACTGTGAGGTAAAACAAAAGTGCCTCGTCTTCACTGTGGTTTTTACCTCAGGGTAGCTCATGAATTTCAGTTATCCTGAGGTAAAAATACACCTTTAGCAGTGAAGACAAGATCTGTGGCTATAAATGTGGTCGCTATCATGTTTTCAAGACACCTTTTTCCCTAGGGGTTGACATACCCACAGAAGGCTCCCAGTGCCCATCTAGAAGTCTGGGCACTTTTCACTTAAACAACAACAAACAAAAGCCAATCACCCACATAGACAACATTCGAAATAAAAACCCACTTAGAACCACTCACAGACCTCCCCGTTCATCGATAACCAGCACATACCACCTCCACCCGGTACCCAAGGCCATTGCCCTCCCCGATCTCCCAACCTACCCTGAGGAAAACGCAAGAATAAACACAACGTCCACATTGCAAGCACAGATTTCAGTGGCTTCACAGACCTGGAGACTGGAACCCTGTAGCCCAGTGGTTCTCAACCTGCAGCCCAATCAGCACACAGCTGCAGCCCAGGTGAGGTGACATCCTCAGGGCCATACAGGTAGTATATGTACTGTGTGGATGTGGCCCACATAATACACAGAAAGCTGCATATGTGGCCCACAATAATTGAGAACCACTTTTCTAGCCACAGCAGAGACAGTGCAAGCTTCCGCCTCAGAGCTCAGCCAGAGTGACTCAACCCAGCCCAGAAAGGCCCATCAGCAGGAGTGAGAGAGGGAGCTCAGCCTCCTGTCCTCAGCACCACTACAGGATTAGTCTGTGACCCATAAACATACTAACCTACAGGCCACTGAACGGTCATATGTTGCAGGGCTTGAGACAATCGCTATTAGGGGTTAGAATGAGACAGATTCCTGAGGGGGAGGGATAGCTCAGTGGTTTGAGCACTGGCCCGCTAAACCCAGGGTTGAGAGTTCAATCCTTGAGGGGGCCACTTGGGGATCTGGGGCAAAATCAGTACTTGGTCCTGCTAGTGAAGGCAGGGGGCTGGACTCAATGACCTTTCAAGGTCCCTTCCAGTTCTAGGAGATGGGATATCTCCATTAATTAAATTATTATTATAGATTCTCCCACATCTGCCAGCCAGCTTCTTGCTCTATCCTTTAAAGCACCTAGTGCTGACCACTGCCAGAAAGAAGATTCTATGATTACACCTTTTGGCCCCTACTAAGTTGGGCTGGACTTATACTGGTAAACAAGGGTAGGAAGGCTCCAGATCCTGTTGCTGAGTTCCCTAGCACGGATCTGATTTTTTCTTTAGGGAGCGAGGAATAAAACAAGCTCCAAGACTCCAACCGCTCCCAAAAGCCAGACAAACACAGCCAGAAACTTCCATGGCAAACGAGGTGGAAAATGCAGCCTGACAGAGAGCGAAATGGCAGAGATGAGCCTACCCATCTGGGTGCCAGAGTGGCTGTATCACTCATTACGCCGGGAGAGCGGGGGAGTTGGAAGCGTTACCTCGGCTGGAAGAAGAAAACAGGCTGGGGGCTGATTTGACTGAAACGCTGCTGAGAGCAGAAACCTCAGTGCCATTCACGTTCAAAAACCAAAGCAAAGATTCTTATTGAAACAAACCCTCTAATTCAGTGCTTCCCGGCTTCCAATGATGGCCCCTCTGACTGGGTGCGATTGCCTCCCAGCGCTTGGTTCTCTTGGTCCCATCATTCAGACCTGTGCAAAGAGGGTGTGAAGTTCTACCACCAGACAGGCAGCGTGGCCCTAGTGAACTGGTCAGGAGACCTGGGCACTATTTCTCTCTCTGCCACTGACTTACTGTGGGACCTTGGGCAAGTCACTTCCCCCTCTTTCGGTCTCTATTCCCTTTCCCACATGTTGTGCATCTCATATATTTAGCCTGTTAGTTCTTTGCAGCTAGGACTGTCATTAGGCATTCATGCAGCATTTAGCACGGGGCAGCCCTGCTCTCAGTTGGGGTCTCTAAGCTTGCCCTTAATGCTACTACTGACAATAACGGCAAATTGAACAACAGCATTTTATAGCCATTCTGCCCCTGTCTCAGTTACTGCCCAGGTAGAAGCCAAGAGAGAATCAGGTCCCCAGTGTCTGCTTTAGAGGCCAGCATCCATGCTGGACTTACCTCCGCCACTAGGGCTTACCCGCCATTCAGTTGAATACATTGTCTAACCCACCTTCCAATCGCAAGGGGGAGGGTCAAAGCTAAACCAGCTCCTCGGCAGGTGGCCATGAGCCCAGGCAGCAGGCCTCACTGATCTCAGCCAGGCGAACTAGCACAGTGGCCCAGAACAGGAGCAGGAGACTGTCTGGTTAGCCAGCACATGGGCCTCTCACAGAGCGCAAAGAGGCTCTGGTGAGAACTAGAGCAGGGCGAGAGGTGTAGGATCCTGACCCAAACTTCCCTGAGTTTTGTTTCAGCTTGTTACAGAGATGGAGCCAATTGTGATATTTGGCTTCTGACCCATGAGTGTCTGGATTGGAGGGCTAGGGGTCAAACTGAATGCAGCACCCATTGTAGCATGGGGCTGGCTCTCTGTACAGGAGTAGAGAGCTCTCTTTATGGCCTATTACAACAATCTGTATCCCACTCACCCCCACTTTTTTCCCCCCTATGGCTGCAGAGGTGTTAATGGGTCACTCTACCTTGAGTGGTCCCTTACAATAGGGGTAGTCAATAGGCAGCCCCTGGGCCAAATCCAGACCACCACATGCTTTTTAACAGACCCCAAAATCTTTTTATCTATCATCATCATCATCATTTTTTCTTTAATTCTTTTCTCTGGAGTCTGGACCTGAACTGTACCTTGACCAAGAAATTTGGACCTTGACAAAAATAATTGATTATCTCGCCTTACAATATGCGCTAACTACATATGCTAAACAATTAGTTCTACTTTGCATTTTGCTGCAATGATGGGAGTACCTTTCCCAGACCTGAAGAAGAGCTCTGAGTGGCTTGTCTCTTACCAACAGAAGTTGGTCCAGTAAAGGTCTTACCTCACCCAATATCCTGGGACCCACGCCGCTACAACCACACTGCACATAGCTCCCTCCTCGGATATTCCTCCTGCGAGGTTACAGCCATTTCTCCCCACACCCCCCAAATGCACTCTGGGCTCACGAGGAGCGTATGAGGGGTAGGCAATTCTGCCCAGGTGTTGGAGCACAGAGTGGGGAGAAAGAAAGGGAAACAAATTGCTCTGCTAAGCTAGTCGCTTTGCTCCTGGATCAAGGCGACTGGAGACAGCAGGGCTACCTGCAGGTCCTGCCCTGACCCCTGAAGGCATCATCTTCACCAAGCACACAAGGCACGATATCCTTCTGAACCGATACACTGGCTGCTACCCCCTAGCTCACGATTGGGGTGCGTGAATCTCTAACATCACCAGACCCTTCCCCCAGTTCCCGATGATAATGGGGTGCTCTCAACACTGTGGCATAACACCCATCTTGCCCCAAGGGCATGGCAAAAGGTGGGGGAAAGAATCTTGGAGCCTTGGCCTAACCCCAGCTGCTCCCCCCACTCCACCGGTCCTGGCTGGGGGAGGAACAGCTCAACTCTCTGGCCTCCTCCAGGACAAACTTCAGCAACCCCACCTGATGCTGTAATGGGACCATTGTGATGCCCTCAGAAGAGACTGCTGTACTTGTGTTTCTTGCAGCCACCTGGGTTGCAGAGGGAATTTTCTCTTTTCTAGGCCAACCCTCAAGGTCCGGTCCCACAGGCATCAGGGAGGGAGGAAGCTAGCTAGCTGGGCTCGGCTCTCCCTCCCACCCCCAGCTTCCCTTCTCCAGCAAAGCCAGATCTACTGAGTCTCACTAATGGGGCAATTAGAGTCATGCCCTTCTGGCGTCCCCATTATAACGTGATTAGCCTCCTACCTTGGTATTTCCACTCTCCTTGCTCTTGCTCCAGATGCTCCAAGGCAGCCAGGCTGGGGGCAGTGCCAGCTCTGGGACTAGCAGGGTAAATGCCCATCTGGGCAGAGCCTGGATGAGTCTGGTCACAGCTGTGTCCCATTAGTGCCTCCTTAGGGCAGAAGCACTATGTGCTGCCTCGCGCTCCCACAGGCAGCAAACCACCACCAGCTGTCCAGACCCTCTGCACTGCACATGGCCAGCACTGAGCCCAGTAACCCTGCCCCAGCGTCCACTGGGCTCAATGTAAAACGTGGCATGGAGCCTCTCAGGAGAAGCCTGTCTCTGGTTGCTCCAAAATCCTGGTTAGGAGCACGGAGGGGATTTCCCTAGACCATTACCCCTCAGCACACTGTCTTGCCTGAACTGGCCGCCAGTGGTATGAACTTCCTCCCAGCAGTGCCCAGCTAGGGCTCCAGCAGGCTGAGTTCTGGACTTCCTCATGTGTGAAACACCTGTTATCTTTTATGCCTGTGGATAAATGTATAGTCAGTTGCTTGAGCACACTTTGGTTTGTTATGAACTATACTCAAGAGATCAACTCACCAACATCAGTCCAGTTTATTACTATAATGCAGGAAAAAGGTTTTATATGATCCTAGTCTCCGAAGAGCAGTCCTGTTCAGTCATGTGACATTCACCTTACACAGAAGGCATGCTCCCTTAAGTTATATCCCTTTTTGTATCAGTAAAAGGTGCTATATATGTATGGCATCTGACACTGGATTTAAGGAATCAGGTTTTCACCTTGTTAGTTGCTGGTATCCTGATGCACTCCTTTATCTTCTGTGATGAACCCAGGTCATGATGCAACCTTATCTTTGTTCTGAGCACTCCAGGTACTAAAGGGCCTGGAGCCATCTCCTGGGCTTGTACCAGGGTAAATAGGTTTCTGAGGAGGGTAAATCCCTTTCTGTTGCTGTTAGAAAACATTTATATCTCCTGACACTGACAGTCTTCCTATCTACTTAAGCCAAAGTTTACTTCTGCTAATGCAAAGTGTTATGGGATACTTAGCACAACTCAACAGGATTATAAAAAAAATATAGGCCAATATGGGATATATAATTGCTATATTAATACTTAATAATATGTATACTTAAACGTTTGGAATATGTATTGTGGGTACTATTATCAGCATAATATATAGGTATGCTAGTCTGCATATATTAGTCAGCATGTCCTTTTCCCCCCAACACCTTTCAGGCCAGACCTTGACCTTTGCCCACCACCCACCGAGTGTGTCAGAAGGTCCAGATGTGTGTGTGTGCATTTAGCTGCAGCAGGCACAAACAAGCAGACCCATGTTCCCAAGGCGCCTCTCAGCCATGCTTTATTTGTGAATGGAGTAATAAACAAACAGAGCTCAAATCATTTGAGGAAAACAGAAACCATTGACATGTGTATGCTATTTACAATGCAGGTACAGTTCTTGTGTTCTAAAGGGGACAGGGAACATCTGAGGGGGCCTGGATCCAGGGCTGGTAGTGGGGCTTGGGGGTTAACAGGAAGTGAAGGTTTTCCAGAAGAAGTTTTTACAAGGGGCTTTGCGGTCTCGCTGGGATAGCTGGGCTAACCGCCCCAAAGCCAGCTGCTCCTCCTCCAATTTGCTCTCCGGGGGCTCTTCAAAGTCAGTGGAAGCTGTCTCGCGCCCCGTGTCCATCCCATCCAGGAGACCCACCAGCATCTTCAGGATCATGTCCTTCCGGGCCTTGGTCTGCTCCTGCAAGTGGAAAGCACAAGAGAGGTGATGCCATCTCCGTAGGTCACTCTGCAGGTACTGGCCTAATGCTCTCCATTCCTCATCACAGACCCCAGCTCTAACCCTTAGGACACTGGGCAATCCTCTGCGGTGCTAATGCCCTCAGAATGGCCAGTTTCATAGTGCTGGATGGGAGTCATTGGGGTCTTCATGATGGTGGTGGTGGTGGGGGGGGAGTTGAGGCAGAAAGGTGGGGACATTTGCCAGTCCCAGTTGGCCTCCTCCTCTTTCCGGGTTCACATCTCTTGGCCCGTGAGACAGAGGGGAGGGGGACAGCATACACAGGAGGGAGAGCTAGCACAGAGGCTCTGGCATAGAGACCTGGATGGTTCTCTGCAGTGGCAGATTAGACATTGGGCCAACGAGGCCTGAGCCCAGGGGCCCCAGCCAACTGAGGGGCCCTAGAAAAATGGGCACCCCCAGGCCCTGACCTGCTCCACCCACCCAGCACTCCTGTCCCCGTGCCCTGACCCCATTTCCCCAGCAGGAGTGCCGGAGGTGGGGGGGTCTCCCCACTTGCTCTGGCCCAGGGACCCACAAATCCCTAATCTGTCTCTGGTTCTCTGCTCAGTGCTCAGAAAGCCTGGGTCTCAGAGAGACAGGGGAGGCGGAAGAGGGGGACAAAGCCAGGATCCCAGTTCCCTTGGTTCCCTCTCCCTCACCACAGGATCCTGGCCTGAGGGATCTCAGCACCTGTACAGCACTTGGTCTGCAGACAGGAGAGAGTTAATCCTCACCCTGTCTCCCAGGGTAACAGGAAACAGTTATTACTACCACCATACAAGAGGGGAAACCAAGGCACAAGGGGGCATAACTTGCTCAAGCTCACACAGCAAACCAATGACAGAGCTGAGATTAGAGCTCCGGAATTTCTGGCTCCCAGACCCATACTAGATCATGCCATACTTACCTGGCCAGCTGGGCTGAGACAGCAGCACCTGTGTGTCATTATACCAGTGAACAAACTGGTTTGCTCCGTTACAATATCCCCTGCTCCTCCCACCCTCCCCAAACCCAGATAGCTATAAATCTCCCCACCCACTGACTCCATTGCCTGGCAGTCACAGCACCCACTTGGGAAGGGCTATGGAGGGGCAATGTGCTGAGAAACGTTATTAACATGAACAGGAGTACTTGTGGCACCTTAGGCCTGGTCTATACTACCCGCCTGAATCGGCGGGTAGAAATCGACCTCTCGGGGATCGATTTATCGCGTCCCGTCGGGACGCGACAATCGATCCCCGAATCGGCGCTCTAACTCCACCAGCGGAGGTGGTAGTAAGCGCCGCCGACAAAAAGCGGCAGAAGTCGATTTTGCCGCCGTCCTCACAACGGGGTAAGTCGGCTGTAATACGTCGAATTCAGCTACGCTATTCACGTAGCTGAATTTGCGTATCTTAAATCGACTCCCCGCTGTAGTGTAGATGTACCCTTAGAGAGGGTACTCCTGTTCTTTTTGCGGATACAGACTAACACGGCTGCTACTCTGAAACCTGTTATTAACATGGGGAAACGTCATGCTGCGACTCCTCTGGCCAATCATTGCCAGGAGGACAGAGTTAAGGGTGAAGGAAGGAGGCAGCCATGGGGGCGACGGGGGTGGGGGGAAGATGTAGTCCCAAATGGCTGGAAACGCTACTTGTACCAAGGAGATCTGAAACAACCCACACTGCCTGCTTTCAAATAGCCTAGGGCCAGATTCTGATCTCAGTTACACCAGCCTTGATCCGGAGTAACTCAGCTCAGTTTCTTCCTTACCCCCAGAAGAATCTCGCCCCTACGGATTCAGCGTTTGCTCCCCGCCGATGCTCTGGCAGTCCCTAGCCACGAACTGCTGGGCTAGGCTGTCCCCGGGAGCCCAGCGACCACGAACCGCTGGCCTAGGCTCTTCCCAGGGAGCTGCCACATTAATCCTCCTGATTCTTGAAGGAAACCTTTGTGGGTATTGGCCGGACGCTAATGATTCGCCCTTTAGACAGACGGGGAAACTGAGGCACACCGCTGCCTGCGGCCGTGGCAAAGACAGAAGCCCCACAGGGCGCGGGGAGGCTGATTTCCCAAATCCTGCCCGTCTGGCAACACCTGGGTCGCCGCTCCCTCGAGTCCTGAGCTGGGAAGCAGCGCTCCAGCCTCCTACTGGGTGTCCCTGCTACCTGGGCACGGGCTGCCTGACCCATTCGCCTACCCATGAACCGGGCGGGACAAAGCCCTGGCTCCCTGGGAACCAGCGGAACCAGACAGCGCTGGAAGCCGGCGGCCACTGGCCCCAGCGAGGCACAGGTGCCAGGGGAAGGGGCCACGGAGCCGCCTTGCTCCAGCCCCGTGCGCTCGCCCCTTGCTCCCACCGCGGTGTCGCGGCCGCCCTCAGGGATGTCCAGTCTGCAAGACCCGAGCCGCTAGAGCTGGTTATGGGTTCGCGCCCCTGGGTCTTACGGCTGCTGGCTGCTCTGCGCCGCTTCCACTGGGACGTGGGGATACCCCGGCCGGTGCTTTCCTGTGCATTGGTGTGTGTGTGTGTGTGTGTGTGTGTGTGTGTGTGTGTGTGTGTGTGTGTAACCCGGGGGGCCTGAGCCTGAGAAAGGGATCCGCGTCTTTCTTCTCCAGCCACCAACCCACCCTCCTACCGCTATCTGCTCTCGACCGGACTTTGGAAAGTTATTCACTCTGGATCTCCCTTCCAGCAGCGGCATGGGACCGGCCACTGAGAATCGTTCCTTGCACTCACTTCCACTGAGCCTTCGTGACTGGACTTAGCCGCCTAACCCCGCGCTCTTCCCTTCTCCCTGCGGTTTAGACTTGGGATAAAAACCTGTCGGACACACAAAGGGTTAACCTGTTGTCGTGGCGAGAATCTGCAGAGGATAGCGACTGTGCTCCCCCACCCCCAAAAGGGTTAAGGCCGATCTAAGGGCCGCTTGCTAATGGGATGCTGTCCCCCCAGCATCTCACTGTGTGTGCCTGTCTCTTGTTCAGTCTCCTCGTTCGCTACTCATGGGACGCGCGCCCCTCTCCAAAGCGCCCCAGAGCCCCTCTCCAAAGCGCCCCAGAGCCCCTCTCCAAAGCATTAACCTCGGACGCTGATGGAGAACCACCTCTGAGGCTGAAAAAGCGACACCGGGAACTAGACACAGGTGCCTTTACGGGGTACTCCGTGCCCCTCCCTTCCCCTTTTGTGCTGCCCCCGGTTCCCAGGCTGGGAGGCGAGTCTGCGAGCCGCGCTGCAGGGATGGACGCGCACCGGAGTGAGACTTGCGCAACTAAAGGCGCAGGGCAGCTCTGGAGGCGCACAGGTGCTGGCAGGCGGAGCGCAGGGCGCGGGGCAGAGCTCTGGACACAGTCTGGGAGCACAGGGCAGAAGCTGTTTCGTGGTGAAGTGCCCCCTCCCGTTGGCTGTACCTCCTGGGGTTTATCTATGAGGGGAACTGACCGCCAGAGGACTATCGGGACCATTACACTGCTCCAGCTATGCTGGCGTATGTCCCATGTGGACACTCTATTCCGGATCAAAGTGACTCTATTCTGGTGTGATTATTCCGCTTCTTATTTCTTGGTTACCTTCCTTCTTTCCTATTGCGCCGGGTCCTTCCAGCATTCTTCCGCCCCCGGGGTCCTTTCTAGAGCAGGGACAAGAACCCCCTCTAGCCTTCTGTTCTCCTACACGCCCCTTCTTTTCCTGCCCGGCTCCCTCTCGCCGGACTCTCCCAGCCATCTGCCTTTCTCCTCCCCTCCTTCACTTCTCTCCCCTTCTTCACTGTGCCAGTCTGCGCCTAGCACGGACTCTGCTTTCGCGGCCCCCTCTGCGGTCTGCCTTGACCCCCTCCTCCCAATCAGGAGCCCAGCCGTCTCCAGCCCCCAGCGCCGCAGCTCCGGCGGATCCCGGAGCACAGAGCGCCCACCCGAGTGGCCCCGGCGGTCCCCTCTGCCCTGCCTCCCGCCCTGGGGTGCGCGATCCTCACCCTGCTGTTCGCCACGGCGGCTCTCTCCTCGCCGGGCAAGGCGCTGGCTCTCACGCTCCACACCAGCAGCAGCACGGACACCAGGCTGGCCACCAGCTGCATGATGGATCGGCGGGGACTGCAGCGATGGATCGGGCACGGCTGGGCGGGGGGAGCTGCCTCTGGGCTCTGTTCTGCCACAGACAATGGCTGCAGCCCCTTTTATAGCCCGCTCCCGAGCCCTGCAGGTGACGCAAACAATCCAGTCCCTATCAAAGGCAAATTAGACTCTGGAGGGGTGTCAACACTTGGCTGCTGGAGCGGGGCCCTTCAGCGCCCCGGGGCTTTCCAGGTGCCCCTGCTGCAAAGACCTCTGCGGGGGGGGGGGGGGGGGGGGCTGGGACCAAAGTAACCCGCCCTCCCACACCCGCGGGTGCTAGGCACTGTCTGCAGCTGCCACGTCTAGAGGGGCTGCTCCTGGGGTCCTAGACACTGCCTGCCAGAGCAGGCCAATGGCCCCTCCAGTCCTGTAGCCTGTGGCCAGTGCAGAGGAAGGTGTCAAAGCTCCCTCCCCCATAGTTACAGATGGGCCTGGACCCGAATCCAAACCACTGCGAGTTCTTGGGATGTTGGGGTCCGGATCTCTGCAGCTCACCCCTGTGTCTCCCCACAGTGATGCTCACCGGGTTATGCTGAGCTGCTCCCTGCTCCCATTCTAGCACCTCTGGGTTCCAGGTGTCTGGAGACGTCCCCCAGTTCCAGACTGTAGCTTGGCAGAATGGATCCCAGCCCCAGGGTGCTTGGGTTTCATGGTGCTAAAGAGAAAAGCAGAGGCTTAGCTGGGTTGGGCCGACTTGGAGCAGCTGTGCCTAGCAGGGCTTGCTCATGGCATGATGACCCCTGCTTTAGGTTCCTTCTGGGTCCCCCTTTCTCCCCAGCTCTGCCCTGCACAGCCCCTTTTCAAGCAGACATTCCTCCTGCCCAGACTGATGTCCCTGTAGTAACAGGCTGTGGCCCAGGAGAAGGTTCTGTAAGGACACTGCAGCCTACCCCCCATTCCCCTGTCACTATGGTGTTATCTGGCCCCTGCCTCCTGGGATCCGAGGACTCAAAGTTCACATCTCTTCTCACCCTGGAACCCACTGCCCTCTCCCCTGGGAATACTCTTAAGGGGAGGCCCAGCATTGCAGCTCAGGTCTCTTCCTCCTTCCAGCACCCCCTGTAAAGCAGGTAAGTTCTCACTTTCCAGATATGGAGGCACAGAGAGGTGATGTGGCCAAGGGGACACAGTGACTGAATGGCAGAGCTGAGGATAGAACCCAGAAGTCCCCACCCCACCCTCTCCATTCACTAACAGCCCAAGCACCTCCACTCCTGTTTGAACAAACAGAGACCCAGATCACAGAGCAGTGGAGCCTTCCCCTAGCACCTGATGCCCAAATATCAACATACGAGTGCTAGAAGAAACCTTTGATAACCTCGCTGAAAGACACAAAGGAAAGGAACTATTCTGTGTGAAACAGATTCTCCCTGGGAGATCCCTAGGCCTAAATTCTAATCAGGAAATACAGCACCCTAACAGGGGTGCTGGTGCGATTTGTATAGTGGGGGTGCTGCTGAGAGCCATTAAACCAAACTGTAAACCCTGTATCTAATGGAAACCACTTCAAGCCAGGGGGGTGCTGCAGCACCCCTAGTTCCTATGTGGCCTGACTGTCTTTCCCACCATGCCCTGGGATAGCTGGGGAGTTAAGGTCATTGCCAGCTTGTGCACCCTGATCCAGGATGAAACGTCACCTGCTCTCTTCAGGAACGATCGCGCTGATTTATCCGAACCCACCCTGCTGCCCTCCCTAACGCAGTCCATTGAACTTCTCCAGCCCAGTGAGACGCCCTGGGGTGCAGGATGCAGAGCGCACTCACCTACTGAGCCCCAGCTCCTGAGCATGGCATGGGGACCTGCCGGCTGACCCAGGACTGAACTGCTTGGCGGAGGGAGGGGATTGCAAATGGGGCCTCAAGAGGAACTGGGGCCTCATCCCATTCCAGTCTGAGATGGGGCTGTGATAACAGACAGGCAGGAGGTGAATCCAAGACAGTCACTTACGAGACAGGACTAACCCAAAGGGCACATTAGCCCAAATGCTAGCCAGACAGCAGTGGAGGCAGACAGCCAATACAGCTGGGTCTCCACTCTGGGGGCCGTCTAGGTGAACCAGACTGTTTGTTTGCATGGATACAGCTCTGTGTGGTGCTGTGTCTTACATATGGGCTGTTCCCTGAGACACCACAACAGAGTGAATGGAGTGACAATACGGCAGCAAAGGGACAGGTGAAGGGGATAAGCAGTGATGTCAGAAAAGAGTTGGAGAGGCAGGGAGATGCCCAGGGAGGCAGAAGCTGTGAAGATGGCTTTTCCACCACCAAGGGCCAGACAATGACCAGCATGGAGGACAGCCTGAAAGGTGCAGATGTTGAGCAGGTCTGTAGGGTTGGCTCAGGCTGCAGCAAGAGCAGCAAGAGAGGCTTAAAGGGCAGGAACGCCAGGAAGGAATAGCACCCTCCTCAGGGAGCAGGCCCGGGAGACAGCGTCTGCCCAGACGTGACAGCAAAGTCCCTGTCCCCACTCTCAGCTGCCAGGCAGGCTCCAGCCGGAACATTCTACGATGCTTCTCCCAAGAGCTGAGCTGCTGTGTGAACTGAGGGGACGTGGCCGACGGACACTCACAGGTGGGATGGGTTCAAAACCACTCGGCCCTGGCTCTGAATGGTTCATACAGGCAGCTGCTGTGGGCCCCGCCGGAAGTGACAGAATTAGGTGCTGGTACAAAAGCTGCTGGCTTTTCTCTCGGGCTCCCTGTGCATGAGAGGCAGTGAGCCTGGCTGGGCAGCGGGATCCAAGCTGGCTGCCTCAGAGGTGGTGATGGGCCACACTACAGCTTCCTTTGCCTGCAGAAATGCCTGTCTCCCACATTACCCAGCAGCTCCCTTCCCTTCTCCACCACAGACTCCCCAGCCAACTCCTCCTCGGCCCTCCGCAAGAAATAACCCTGTGGAGCTTCAGTCTCACTAACTCTGAGGTGGGGATTGGCCCATGAGCCAGGCCGGGTGCCAGCTCAGACCTTTGCTCTGTAATCTTGCTGATCCCTGCCCCCTTCATAAAGACCAGCTAACCTCTGAGGCACTCCCTCCTCCTAGCCCCCTAAGCACCTGTGCAGGGAAAGTCAAGAACTTTTCTGACTGGGAGGGATTAACATGGCCCCTCCATTTTGCCCCGTCACTTCATCTCTGACAGCCCTGACCACACCCATGGGCTTCTCAAATCCCTGCCTTGGCTTCCCCACTGGGGTCACATCAAGGTAAAGCTTCTCCCCAGCTTCTGAGTCCTACATGGCTCCAGTCCCTGGCACCCTCCCTCCCCCACATTGGGGTCTTCTCCTTTCTGCTTCCACCATCTTCTCCTCCTATTCCCTAGCTGGTGCTACTGCTTAGCCTCCCAGTGAGGCTACATCTCCTTGTGCTCCTCTCGCTCTCTCCTCAGGACCCAACTCCTCTTGGAAGCCTGTCGGTGGTAGCACCTCCATAACACTGCGATCTGCCTTACTGGTGCCTCCCGACTGACCGCCTCAAGCCAGGGGCTGTTCCTTGGCTGGCATGTAGCTCGCAGCCCCTGGTGCTCGCCCTCCACTTCTCACTTACATAATCAATTAGGACTGTGACTGCTGTTGGACGTGGGCCTAGTACGGTGGCCCCGCTCTGGACTGCGACGCAGGAGATTGGCTTTGGGTTCCTGCCTGTGCCAGAAGCTCTCTGTGTGACCTTGAGCAAGTCACTTCATGGTGCTGTACCTCAGTTTCCCATTCTGTAAAAGGGGGATAATGAGCCTTCCTTTGTCTATTTAGCCTGTAAGCTCTTTGAGGCAGGGACTCTCTTCCTATGGGTAAGTGCAGCACCTTGCACAGCAGACCCCCCCTAAGTGCTGCTATAAGAACAATCATAGAGCATTGTGGAGGCAGATTGTCACGTTGAGGGCTGGGGATGTCCCTCCCAGCTGCTTTACTCTGTTGGTTGGATGTGCCTGGTCTCCGGACTATTTCTTGCCTGGCCTTAGACCAGATCACAGCATTTTCTTGCTGCACAAAATAGAGTTGGATCTGGCTCCCAGAGGCCAGAAGCTCAGTTGCAGCTGAAGGAAAGGGTTCAAAGGCCTTAGCTTTCCTTGGTAGCCAGATGCCTCCCCAACATCTCCACGGGGATCTGAGTGCCAAAGAGCAACACAATAAACAAAGCAACAGTCAGCTGATGGCAGCAATCCTCCTCAAGAGGGGAAACCAACTGGCAATTTGCTCACAGGCCTGAAATTGTAACTCATTTATCAAGGCAGTCTCAGAACGGTCCCCTAACACCAGCAGCCCCATCCCTGAGGCACCTCGGTGCAGCATGGCTACACACCAGATGGATGGTTCAGTCACAGCTTTCATTAGCACGAATATAACAAGCCAAGGAAGAGAGAGTATCTGAGTGTGGGTTGGAGCCTGAAGTCCCTGCTCATCTCTGAGCCAAGTCTTAAAGCAGGTGCACAGAGGAAGGAATATCACCAGAACATGGATGCCATGAATTATGGAGTCCTGTGTAGTTCTCCAGGGAGGCTGAGCTGGGAGACAGGTCCTACCTTCTCTGGCCACTGCTACATAAACCCAGCTGGGATTGAGAGAGGCTGAATGGGGGTACAGGGGGGTGGTGGCTGCTTGCAGAGGAACCTTCTAAAACATCACAACATTTAATTTCAACAATGTCATAACTTCAGCGATATCCATACAGTGCGTTGTGGGGGAGTGGGCGCCCGCCCACCGTTGCGGCTGCATCAGAGTTTGCCATTTCAGAGTAATGATGTGTTCAGTTCTAAGGCTTTTGTTCAATGATACGAGGTAAAAGTCCAAGTGAAAACAAAACATTTAAAAAACTTTTCCATAGAAAATGTCACCAAAATCAACACGTTCCCATGAAACAATTTCGATTTCAACTACACAGCAGCTGCCTGTGGAAACTCATTGATGGATTCTAATTAGGAGGCAGTTCTAGTACTGGGAAACAGTGAGAAGAGGCCTGGGGTGGGGGCTTGGCAATCTCAACTGACTCTCACGGGGGCTGAGACTGCCAGACTCATCTGAGAGATGGCCAGAGACGCTGGGGAATGACCTCTTGTGCCATGAGATTTGTGAGCAGCTCTTTCATACAGCAGATCATGGTCCCCACAGCCCCTTAGTTAAGTTTAATCCCAGAGATCACACTAGTTGTATCAGCACAAGAGCTCACGTGCCCAAGGACCCTTCCCTAATGAGTTCACACAGTCTGCTCCCAGGGAGAGTCCGGCTCACGCCTCTGGTGGCCCTCTTGGAGTTGAAGTGAGTTAAGAACATGGACACGTGCGGTGGTGCTGTACCCCGGTGTCTACAGATAGAGCTATAGCCTTGTTCAGCAAATCCCACATAAAGGAGTCCCCGAGAAGCTGAGTCTTCGGCTGCTGTGTACAAATCACACAGAGCCTTTCAGTACCATGGAGAGGGCAGCCTCGCTCTTGTCAAGGAAGTCTCCTGCTGGAGGGAAGCGAGTGCTTATCATTTGCAAGAGCAAGAGGCTATTAAAATTCTATTAGCCGTGCAGCTGGCAGCCCTGAAAGATGGGCCACCTACTTCCATAGCATTTGTGATCATTCCTCCCCCACCCACTTTATCTGCTTCACACATCACTGTCCTATAATTGAGATCCCGGTTTCTAATTCCCCACCTTTTGCATATTTTAAAAGCATTTAACTCCCTCCTATGCAGACAGTCAGAAAAGAGCTTCACCCAAAGTGCCCGGCTTTTAACTCTGGGAAATTTCTCATTGTACTTTTTAATGACATTTTGCCTGAGTCTCTTTGTCTGGGCCCTGGCTGGTTCCTCAGACTTTCCCCTCCTCTCCCTCATCCCTGCAAAGGAAACTGCTTCCCCCAGCAGCTTGGGGGCAGTTGTTATCACTTGTAGATTGTTTGCCTGTGGAGGCCTCCTGTTCTCTGACAAAATTGTCCTCAGCTTGGCAGTCTCACGCTCTGGCTGGGCTCCATCAATAATCCAGCCAGGCCCTGAGAACATTAGCACGGGCTGAATGAGGTACTCCTGCCAATTAAGTGGCTGAAAGGACATGGGCAAGATATTTTTCATAATGAGGTTGTTTTTTTTCCCCCAGAAAAATGTATGAAACTTTTTGGGAACTGAAGAAGTTTCATTGGCAAAGTACAGGGTTAGGCGTCAGCCCCAGGCAAGCAGACTTGACAACGGGCCTCTGGGGCACCGAGCTGCTGCCTACCACTACCCTCTCATTGTGTTCCTCTGTCCATCTCCACCTGTTGTTTCCTGTCATATTCTTACACTGTGAGCTGTTTGGGGCAGGGCCTGGTTTTTTGTTGTGTTCGTACAGTGCCTAGCACAATGGGGTTCCAGTTCTAAGATTGCGACGGGCCCGGGTGGTACCGCGGTACAAATGGAGACCACCCATAGACTCCGTTCTTAACTCTGCCAACTTCCCTAGCCTTGCGCAAATCACGGAGTTTGGCTGGCCAAGCTTATCCCAAGTGACTATTGATTTTCAGGGCCCCGCTGGAGACACCTTAAACTGGCCCAGTTTTCAGATGACAGCAGACGCTCAGCACATTAAAACTTCTTAAGTTTAGCACCGGAGATCACTTGTCACTTTTGAAAACCTTGCTCTCGTGTACCCGTGTTTCCCACGCTGTAGATCAGGGTTAACAGCTGCAGCCCCAGGTGGGGAAGGGATAATCATAGATGAAATTCATGTGCAGCAGCCTAGCTGAAACTCTATACGCCACGTAAGTCCCCTTGTAAGGGCTTGACTAGTGCACAGAACCTGTCAGCCCTCTACACAGGGGTGACTTTCACCCTAACAGTCAAAGTGCTTGGAGCTGCTCAGATGGCACTAGGTACTGCTGTGCAAACTATCCTTCCATTCCCTGGCTGCATTGTTCATGAATGCCAGATTCAGGCAGGGAGCTGTCTCTCTCAGTGTAGAGCACTGAAGCAGTTGAAACTGCCTATAAAGAACAACGGTCTGGCCATTACTGTGGAGATATGTGTAGGGCTCTATCGGTAGATCACAGGCCACTTGGATTGCAGATGGCCCTATCCTGCCAGGGTGGTAACTGACTTGTAAATTAGGTTATGCTAGTGAGATTAAATCTTTGCAAAGAGCTAAGGAAAAAGGCAATCAGGGCCAGCTGTATGGAGGTGCCTGGAGCCTTTCACCTCTAGGGCACGATGCATAGTGGGCAGTAATCTTACACATCAAACGGTAGCTGCTCGAGGGCCTTGCTTGACTTTGGTGGCAGACTGAGTCCCCTTCCCCATATATAAGAAAAGCCTCATTGGCATTCTTAGCAGAGATGTGAAGGATTGAATAGGTTATAGGGATTGAACCATCCTCTGCCATGGGGGGTATGGGGTAACTCCAAGGGGGGGGGGTGAGGCATGTTAACGGGGAAGCTTGCAATGCCCCCTGCCCAGTCTGTACCTGATCTGTGGACAAAGGGATTTGCAGAGAGGTCAATCCAGCACCTTTCCCCAGCACCAACGTAGACTGTAAGCTCCTGGGGGCAGGGCCTGGCTTTGTGTTTTGTTTGTACAGCACCCAGGGTCCCTGAGTAGGGCTCCTGGATTCTCCAGCAATACAAATAATCAACAGGTGGGAAAGCATGAAGGGCTGTGCCCTGGAGCCCTTTAAACAGGGCAGAGGGGCAAAGCTTCAAGGTGAACAGAAAAGCTTTTAAAGTAAGAGAAAATTCAACAAGAACCACAAGAGCAAGCAGGAGGCGAAATCGCAGCGCTGGAAATCACCCCCCCTGTACTTAGCACATCACCTGCGTGCAAGGGCCTGGGATTCTGCCGACACCAGGGACACCTCCCGCCTGGGGTTGGAATGCAGCTCCCTGCTGGGCTTCAGGAGGATGTTATCAACAGAGGCAGGAGGAACAGACCCCATAGCCCCAGGCTTGGCAGGTACAAAACATCTTTATAGCTCTCCCTTCCCCCAAACCTTATCCATTCCCTTTTAGTGATCATCTCCCTAGCCTCCCCCTGGAGGCTTTGACACAGGATTACTTCTTCCCTCACTCACCCATCATGCTGCTTTCATACTTGTAACTCCTAAGACAACAACTGCTGACCCTCCTAGAGAGACTGGGCCCAAAGTGCTTTGGTAGCCTTACCGAGACATCACGAGGTAAGAGAACGACCCACCCGCGCAAGGGATGGAAAGACGGCTTTTGGCCAAAATCAATCCAGGATGCCAGGGGCCTGATCTCCCACTAACTCCATTTCCACCAAGAGAACTACAGGCAGCAAACTGCATAGAACTCTGGTCAGTTTCCCCAGAGAAGGAAGGGAGGAGTTGGGATCAGATAATGTGCAGGTATCTTTTTTTGGGGGGGGGGGGGCGGGGGGGGGGGAAGGGGGTCAAACCAGAGTGTAGGGCACTAGGGCAACCCGTAGGGGATAAGAAAAGGCTCTGTTCTGGGGACCACACTAAGACGCAACAGCTGGGGTGGGAAGAACATGTATATAGGGCAATAGGACAAACTCCTTGGAGGGGTAGATTGAACAAGGCTCAGAGGGCCCCAAGCGAATGGAAGGACACAAAGTTGTCACACCCACTTAAACTAGTTCAGCCCAGACACCAGGGTGAAATCTGGCCAGCCTGCCCCTGACAGACTGAAGGGGAGCCAGGCTCCACTCCTGCAGTGGAGCATTGCTTTGCAATGCCTCAGGCCAGTGATGGAGCTGTGCTGATGGGAATCTGAGGAGTGGGGCTGCACACTGAGGCAATAACTAGAGATAAAGCAGAAGGGGAGACTCCAACAGAGGAGGCAGACGTGACAGACAGTCGCTGGCTACATGAGCTGCAGGCACTGTTGAACAGCGGCTGTGACACAACCTAGACCTAACATGAGCAAAACATTGCACCTCTGCTGTTACAGTGACAGAGCCTGCCGGGGAACGCTCTTCCTTGGCAGCACAAGCCCTTTGATTCGGGTTCTCGAGATGTCCCCTAGTGGCCATTCAAGGTTTGTACAGCTAGAGCCCACGGCAGGATTGAAGAGCAGTCTGCCTTAGGGACCAGCAGCGTTTTGCAGAGGACAATAAGAAGAAACAATGACGAGCTGGGAGGAGTCAGCGATTGAGCCATGCTTGCAGGGAGATGGGCAGCTTCCTTAGTTTGACAAGTAAGCGGGGAGGGGGGAGCAGACAGGAGCCTCTTGTTTGGACTAGAGAGTAGCTGAGGCCAAGGGGTGCTGACTTGTGCAGTGCACATGGGAAAGCAGAGGGGCTAGAGCTCTTAGTGGGTGGGGGCTGCAATGCAGAGCATGCAACAGGTCACAGTTTACAACATATGCCTTGCAGGGCAGGGGGAGGAGGAGCCAGGCTGACTGGATGGTGCCCCGAGATCCTCCAGTAAGAGGCAGTAGGACGAGCACAGGAGTGTTATAGCATCGCTCCCTATCAAGGAAATGCACCGACTCCAATGTCACCTTAACGCCCAGAACAGATTGTTTGCTTGGGAGTGACAGCTGCAGGGGGCTGCACTGAGAGAGGACACCAACAGCCCAGAGGCAGCATGGAGTTCTTTTAATGAGTTATGGAGAAGTGGAGTCTGAGCCTCAGGACCCAGTACACGTTGAGAACAAATTACACATCCATTGATCCTGGGAGCAAGAATACAAATCATGATACGCCTCCCACGGCTCAGCCAATACCCGGCCTGAGTCTTCTACTTACGGCTAAAAGGCGGAGGCCTTCAGGAGAGACTAGCTCCCCTGACATCCATCCTCGCTGCCATCCACCAGGCAACGGATGGATAGAAAGCACCGCCCTCTGTATTGGGGAACATGCCTTGGAACCGATCCGAAAGCAAGGATTAAAAAAACAGGAGTCGCCCTGTTAGTGCCTCAGCACTTCGTTTCCAACCAATTTAAAAAACAACAAACGACTAGACTTCGCTGCCAGCTGATGAGCTGGCCCTGTAACACTGCTGCTCCAGCGGGACTAGAGACCTATTGTGAATGGCAACAGAGGATATGAATTGTGACCTCTCCAAGGAAAAAGTGGAGCTGGAGTTCAGGCCTGTTACCAGTTACAATAGCTCAGCAGCAGGGAGCTCTCTGTGGAGGACAGCAGGCTACCTCCCTGCACACTATTCCCTTCCTTGTGTTTAAGACTGAGTTAATGAACCTTCCGGACTCTTCCCAAGTTCCAGGAGATTGCTACGCAGACACACACCAGTTATAAATACACCAAGTGAGCTGGGGCCAGGAGGAGGGGGGAGAAAAGGAAGAAAGGAGAAAGATATCTTACATTCCCAATACTGGAAAGAACAGTTTTGACCCCAAGCAATGAGGAGCTCGGAGAGTCTCATCTGGCTTATGCCCTGCCATCTTTAAGCGTTATCAGACGGAATGTTGGCTGGCAAAGGGTCAAACCCCCAGCCAGGAGGAAGAGTTGGCAGCCTGCTGAGAGAGTCCCCATGCTGCAGCGCCGAAGATCTCAGGGTCCAACTCACGGGGGGAAAAGCAGCTTCTCAGGCTCTCACACATCACTCAAGGCCTGGAGACACCCAAGAGAGAGGAAGTCAGTTAATCGTCTAGAGAAATGACAAACCTGCTTAGACAGGGGCTGGAAAGTGTATTTCTGGGCATGCTCATTTCACATTACAACGCCACTAGCTCGGGCAACTCCTCTAGCACGCCAAGCAGGTCTCCTTTCTGCAGCTGCACCTTTCACAGCTGGGGCTTAGGCCTGACTGCAACAGGGATGGTTTGAAGGGGGTGATGTAAAACATGGACAAATCCTTCAGCAATGCACAATGAACTCCACGCCACCATAGACCATCACCACTGCCGTTCTCTAGTCCTCTGGTTTGCAGCAGGATCTACAGCCCACGCCTGCATTACCCAGGGTCTTTGTGGGGCTTCTCTAAGGAGGACTGGTGACTCTCAGGGCCCACTGGTGGATCTAAAGCCTGTTCGGGGTTTGATTCAGGTTAGTTCTCTGTAGTAGTCTCCTCCTATACAGGTGTGTATGACAAGCTGGGGGTTCAATAAACTCCTGCCCCGCCAGAGCTATTGGCCGGCACTGGCTTCACCACGCCTCACCCAGAGCAGCCAGCATCCAGATCTCCATGCTGGTAGCTTTGCAGACCGTGCAGTCCCACACCAACTCCCACGCTCCCTGGAATTAATCAGGGACAGTCCTTCGCTCGAGATCAAGGGTCCCATAAGCTGGATCTGAGCATTCCCTGCCCAAGAAGGAGCCTTGTACTTCTAATGAAGACACGGCACCAACAGCAGAGTTGCAGAGCAGTGCCCCTCCCCTCCCCCCCGAGTGGGAACCCTTAGTCCCAGATCAGTGGTTCCACTCCACAGAGATGTGGGTTCTCACCAGCCTTTGGGGGGAGAGAGGGGCTACAGCCTCACTTACCTTCCGTGCAAACTCAGGCAGGATGAAAGCTGCCTGATGGATGTCAGAGTTGTAGTATTTCAGGTTCATCTTTTCCACTTGCTGCTGTGACAGCTGCTGCACGGGCTCCCGGAAATTTGTGCTCTGCGAAGAGGAAACATACACGCACTCGGTGTTTGTGTAATCATCTAGAGGGGCTCTGAGTCCTGGCTGCTGGGAGCAGACAGTGAGAACACACACAAACGGGCATTTTTTATGGCATTTTTCCACCCTGGGATCACAAGCCCTGCACGACAACAGCCTCTTAGGGTCTGGAGTCTGCAAACCCCGGACCACATGACTAGCCCTTATTCCCAGGCTGAAGTCAGTGAGATTAACTTGCACAACCAGGGACCGTCTGCGTGAGCCCTGTGCCAACCAAAGCTTTCATGCCGTGACTGAGTGCCTGAAGATCAAACCCCTCACTCCATCTGTATTCAGTGCAGCACTGACCACAATGCAGCTGGCATTCTGACCCAGTGCGAGAGCCCAGCTGTGCACTGCAACAGGCCTGAAGGGGAGAAGTCGGACTGGAGGCTGTATGCAGAGCCTTTCACTTCAGAGCACTGCTCCAAAGCCAGTCCAGTTATTAACAGCCAATGACTGTTTGGGGCCCTCCATGCAATGAGTTTGGTGGGTCTCAATCCGGTTCCCAGTGGATAGCTGCCCTCATCTCAAAAATAGAACCGCCAGAGGCTGTCAAAACTGACCGTCTCCCTCATTCCTTGGCGTGGCCCCTCCTGGTCAGGCCTGGGGCTCTTTGACGGGGAGCCTGGACTGCTGCTGCAGTGGGAGCCACACCCTGCCTCTCACATGTGCACAGCAGGCACCAGGACACTTGGTTACAGTAGCCAGTCAGTTCTGTCCCAAGGACACACGGGATGGGCAAGCAGGACCGTGGCTTCTAGACCCTGACTAGCAATGGCCAAGCACAGCATAGACCCACAGGGGGCCCTGGTTCCTAAGAAGATGGGTCTAGGTGCCACATGTAGATCCTTCTGAGTTAGCCAGGGGCAGAGCACAGAGGCAGATTGCACATAAGCGGGCTTCCTGGTCTTTCAGAAACTAAGAAGTGGCTGATGCCACTAATTGAGCCAAGCCCGTTCCATGTCTCCCTCCCCCTCCAGCGACCCCACAGGCTGCAGGGAGATGGCAGCTGCTGGACACCTAATACTCACTGGGTTCTTACTGCACAGCATGAAGCCGATCTGTCCGCTGGGATACGTAGGGATGGTGCAGTAAGCGTATTCCACCACAGGGAACAGAGACTTGCAAAACTGACGCATCTCCTTAATGAGATCCAGATGCAGCCACTGGCATTCACCTGTGCAGGTAACAGGGACAGAAAGGAGGTTAGACTAGACAATGGCCACCTTTAGCACTCTGAGCAGAGGGTTTCAGGTTAAGGCTGGTTTTAAATCTGAAGACTAAGGCCTGGTCTACACTTAAGTCTTACCGGCATAGCTACATCGGGATGGGCTGTGATTTTTTTAAACAATGGGATAGCTTTGCTGGTAAAAGCCCTAGTGTAGACGCACTGTGAAGATTACTGGAAATGCATAGGAAGACTAAGGCCAGACTCAGACAGCTCTGGGAAGTGAGATTTTTAAACAGTAGATATTAGACCACGGATCCCAAGTTTGGCTTTTTGCTGCCTCAGATATCTGTGCCTGGGGATTACAACATTTACATGAGATCCAGACCAGCAGGCACAAGGGGACAAGATCCTCAGACCCACATTACCTGTTTGTTAGAACCCTGTTACAATAAGATCCTGGCACACCCAGCCTCACCTACCTGAACTTCCCTATTTACATAGTTATCTTCAACTCTAGGCTGGGTCTTGAGACACCTGGGCTCAATTCCCTGCTTCATCAGACTTCCTGTGACCTTGGGCAAGTCACTTCACCTCTGTGTGCCTCAGTTGCCCAACTGTACCCTGTCTGGTCTCACCTTGGCAGCAGAGAATCCCATCCTCCCGCAGAGCCGTCTTCATCAGCTGGTAGTAGGATTCTTTGAACAAGCTCTCCGCGGGACCTGGGGGTAGGATGTCACAGAGATGGCTCAGGGTCCATGAAAATCCCTTTGTGCATCTCGGGCATGGCTTCGCCGGGCTTCGGAAGAGACTAGACCTCCGGGTGGAGCAAAGCTCTAGATACTCAAGTTTGATACCAGGCAAAACTCAATTGTTTTAGAAAAGAAGGTTCTGAATCGCTTTTTAATGTATTGCAAATAACTAGAGGTGAGCTGGGGCTGTGCAGTCTGGGGTGTTTGAATCTGGGGTTCCGGTTTGGCCCACCTCTAGCACAGCGGAACCACCCCAATTTTCTCTTTGCTAATCAGCAAACATAATACTCCTCGCAAAAATAAAAATCTCGTGATCTCACCCCACTGCTCGGCAGATTAAAGGGAAGAAGATAACATCAGCAAAGGGCACTGGGGTTAGGCTACGTTGTCTATCAAGATCAGACAGTAGTAGCTGAGGGAACCTCCTGCTAAAGGAATCAGGAGAGCAGAACATGCCCCGAGGCATGTGTCCTCCACCTCTCCATCCCCTCCCAAAAGCGTGGTAGTGTTGCAAACGGGAGCAGAAAACAATTACATGGTCAATCCCCAGGCAGCATTGTGTACTCTGTCGAAGAGAGGAAAGGTGGTCGAGGACCTAGGGTGCTAGCTTGGGACCCGGTTCAATACTGCCATGAATTCCCCGTGTGCCTTCAGCAAATCACTCTGGGGCCAGATTTTTTGAATGATTTAGGTGCCTAATTCCCATTGATTTCCATGGCAGCTAGATGCCCAAATACCTTTAAAAATCTGGCCCTTCGTGGCTGTGTCTTGGTTACCCATCTGTAAAATGGGGACAGCAGCACTTCCCTGCCTCCCACGGTTGTTGGGCGGCTAATGCATTAAAGACCTTACGGCTCTTAGCTACTATGGTAATGGGACCAGTGAGTACGTAAGGAAGGTAGCTAGCTCCCTTAGCTTCTCGAGGGGGTGGCGAGGCGCGGACAGCAGCTCACTGCAGGTAGGAAGACTGAGGAATTGTACATCACTATAGCTGTCTCCGAGGAGCATGACAAATCCACACTCCTGAGAGACGCGGCTATTCCAACCTAACCCCAGTGCACTCTCTTTCAGGTTCTTTCTGAAGAAAGAACTCTTTCATCGAGTTGGCTACCACCTCTTGGGGAGGTGGATTACCTATGACAGGAGAACCCCTCCTGGTAGCGTAGGTAGTGTCTACACGACAGAGCGATGTCGATGCGAGGCAGCTTACGTCGCCCTCACTAGAGAAGCGTCTACACTAAAATTTTGCTCCCTCCGACGTAACATCCCCGCTCTGCCGACTTAACCCACCTCCACAAGAGTCAACGTCAATGGAGTCAGGTCGACACAAGGAGCGAAGGTGGACATGCAAAGGCGATTGAATGACTGCAGCGGCTGGATGCTGACGTAACTTAGGTCAGCACAATTTTGTAGTGTAGACAAGTCCTTAAATGGCTACAGCTGTAGTGGTTTACATGTAGCCATAGGCTGAGTAGGCAGGGAGGGTTGGCAATTAGTTCTTTTCAGACTCCAGGATCAACTAGTTACTAGCAGCAGCAATTAGATCACCTCCCAGGACTGGGGCACAGAGCCACGAAAAGGGAAGCAAGAGGGCTGGCTGGCGGCCTTGCTCTTGTGCTGGCAAAGGAACAATTTTCAGATGCCGTTTCACCCCCCACCCGCTTGGGGCCAAAGAGACAAGGAAGGAGTAGTTCCAGTAGCTCCATGATTTGCATCTGGAGCCCCAACCAGCTCACTTCCCATCAAAGAAACTGAAGTGAAAGGGA
This sequence comes from Trachemys scripta elegans, assembly GCF_013100865.1. Lineage (NCBI taxonomy): Eukaryota > Metazoa > Chordata > Testudines > Emydidae > Trachemys > Trachemys scripta. Next base: position 11,751,436 of record NC_048316.1, read on the forward strand.
GGGAGGGATTTCTCTAGGCTGGGAGAGAAGATTCTCTCTTTATTCTTCAAAAGAGCCCTGGCCAGTTCTGCACTGCCTCAGTGAGGTGTTTAGAATGGAGAGGATGGGAAGGAGAGCATGGATGGGACCCACCCCACTCTCCCCTTTCCTTTGGGTTCTTACCCATGGGGTCGGAGGAGTCTGTGATAATCACATCAAAGGCTTCTTGGTTCTGTTTCATGAACTCAAAGCCGTCCCCAACGTGCAGGGTCAGCTTGGGGCTGGAATAGCCCACCGCCATCCCTGGGAGGTATTTCTTCGATACCTGAATCACATCCTGTAACAGACAGAACAAGCAGGTCAGTACATACAGCGCCATGCAGCCAAGCTGATCAATGGCTGAGTCATTTCCTTCCACACCCTCAGCTAAGACCCACCTCACCAGCTGTTTGAGAGCAGTCTGTTTCCAGCATCTTAAGCTAACGCACAAGGCTCAGCCCTTTCCTATGGCCCCCGAGTTCAGCAACATTCTTGCACAATAAGTGCCAAACCCAAAGAGCCCGCAATTTCCAAAGGTGCCCTGAAGAACTGAAAGGATCCGATTACACAGACCTGCCTGCTCCCCTCTCCCCTGGGGAGATCACCATCTGCAGAGGCAGATCCCAACCAACACGGCGATTTTCTTTTAAACCCTGAAAATTGCCAATATGGTTTTCAATGAACGATATTCCCATCCCTGCCCTGAGCCCTCCTTTTCCTCTGCAAACTTCCTTGTCTAGGCCTCTCTGCCTCTGGGGGAGGAGAACACCTCGTCCCTAGTAGAGGAGCACTTTCTTCCAGGTGAAAAATCACTGTGTATCCCCTAAACACTAGAATCTTTACAGCTTGCAGAGATGTGAGAAGACACCAGTGTCAGCTGTTCTGAGCCACTCCTTGTGCTCAATGGCCGTCACATTCCCTAGTCACATCAAGACACACTCAGCCAGCAGCATCATTTGATTTAGTAGAGAGCTTAGGAATGGACTCTGGGCTTAGTTCTCATTTCTCACACCGTTATTTCCCAGCACAATGGCGACAGTTTCTGAAACTAACGCCAATATGAACTGACCAGTGGAGGAAGGACAGACCCACCTACCAGCAGAAGGCCCCGTAGGAAGCAGTAGAACACCAACTCAGCAGTGACCTAACAGAGGGACAAGGTCCCTTCGTTGGAACACGCGTGCTGTCCCCCTCAGGGGAAGAAAAAGGGCACTTCCCAAAGCCAGAAGAACGTCTCTTCTCTGAAGCTCAGCCTTCAGATCCTGCAATCCGGACTGGATTAGCCCCAGCTGTGCACGTGGAAGAGTCCGCAGGAAAGAATCAGGCTGCTGCTACGGAGGGCTGTGGAGGTAGCGCAGTCACTGCCATGCCAACATGGCAGGGAATGAAAGCGCTGTCTTTAGGGTCAGTTGCAGCGGATGAAGTAGCTGATATTTTGAAGCAGCTCTCCCATTTACCCTGAGCCACTCTGCAGCCTCACAGCCCATTGAAATCAAGGACACGCCAGCCTCACCTCCCGCATTACGTACCTCATCGATTTCACACTGCACCACAGAATCCACGGATGGGTGCTTGACCACTTCTCGTAACACTCCCCCATCGCCACCACCAATAATTAGCACCTGAGACAGGAGAGAGGCCAAAAACAGAAGAGAATCAGCTTGGTCCAGCCAGGCTGGAAGGGTCATAGCAAAGTCTGGATCAAGAAAGTTAGCCCTGAAAATCCAATCAGGAGACTTCCACAGCTTTGCTACGGACACAGTCCCCTCCTGTAAGGCAGGGATATTAGTATCTCCCAAGCTATAAGGGCTGCTTGCAAGATGCTTTGCAAGCCCCAGGTGAAAGCGCTACCGAAGTGTAGAGCGCTGTATTTGCATTGATAGGCCACATACTTGGTGCTTGGGTTCAATATGTCAACATGCAAATTGGGACAATTGTCATTTAAGCCCGACTCCTAAAACTGTTGGCACAAGCAGCCGGCCATCAGCCAAGAAGCCCGGTACCTTGCGGGGCTTTGGGTGGCTGCAGAGAGGTAGGTTGGCAATCGTCTCCTGGTAGGAGAACTCATCTCTCTCCGTGCACTGGATCACCCCGTCCAGCACCAGCACGTTGCCGTAGGTCTTACTGCGAAGGCAAGAGAAACGAAGGGGCCTCAGCACAGCGTCCGCGGAGAAGAGGCTCGTGGCACCAGGTCTCGCTCCGGAGCGGCGCTGCCTCCGTCCCCCACTAAGTGTTGGGCAGGCCCCACTCTGGTGCTTGGGACTGGTGTCAGGAATCACCCCCGCCCCAACTCCATGCCCGCCCGGGGCTGGGAGCCACCTGCCAGCACCCACCAGGACTGGACCTCGGCCAGGCATCCCGGGAGCAGCGTGGGGAAGGGGCCACGCTCCACCCTGCTCAGGCACCGAGGGGTGGCCAGGCTGCCCGCTGGGCCGGGATCGCTGATCCCCCCGGCGGAGAGGAAGGGAACCGGGTCCCCGAGGGGCAGCGGCTGTTGACCTGCGGTGACAGCCGGTAGGGCCCTGCCCCGCCACCTCACCGCCCCGCCCCCGGATCCGGGTCCCGTCCCGGGAGCGCCCGTGGGCCGGCAGCCCGGCCCCGCTGCCCAGGGGCGGCAGAGTTGATGGGGAGGCGAGTCACCCCGCTCAGCCCGCTCCGAGCCCCGCTCAGCCCGCTCCGAGCCCCGCTCAGCCCGGCCCGGCCCCAGCTCATCCCCGCCCGGCCCCGGCCCGCTCCCCGGCTCATCCCCGCCCGGCCCCGGCCCCGGCCCCGGCCCGCTCCCCGGCTCATCCCCGCCCGGCACCTCCGGAAGACCAGGATCTCCTGGTAGCGGGAGCGCTGCTGGTGCAGCAGCTCCTCCACCTGCAGGGACAGCGCCTGGCCGGGCCACAGGCTGCAGGTCTCCCGGAACCAGCCCTCGCGGATGGCCCCGGCCGCCGCCCCGGGCTCCATCCCGCCCGGGCCCCACAGGCCGCGCCAGCCACAGCAGCGCGGGCACCTGCCGCCAGCACGCCGCCTCCTCACCCTAACCTGATAGCGCCCGGGGGACGGGCCCCGGCCGCCAGCAGCCAATCGGAACCAAGCGCCCGCCCCTTTCGTGACGTTGAAGGTTGCTATTGGTTCGCTGTCTCAGCGCGCAGCCTCTATTGGCGGCTCTAGCGACTGTGTCTTGCGGTACAGCGAATACAGCTAGCAGGTTAGTGTGGCCGGCTCCATGGGGGCCACGTGGGGGTTATGGATAGGAAAGAGACCCTGACCCTGCACTGCAGGAAATGGGGGAGGGGGTGTGGGATTGACCCCCCCCGGTCGTGTGTGTATCTGGGGGGAAGCGACCCCCCCTCAGGGTGTGTGTGTGGGGAAGTGATCTCTCCCCCTGCTGGGTGTGTGTGAGGGCAGTGGATGTGGAATTGCCCCCCGCTGTGTGTGTGTGTGTGTGTGTGGGGGGGGGCTTGACCGGGCATGGGTGGACGGATGTGTGATCCTCCCATCTCACTCTAGGGCTGTGGCTAGAGGGTGGGGTAGATGGGGATGTGACCTAGTCTGCTCTATGTGCGACTAGGGGGCAGTTGGGCTTGTGACAGATGGGCCCATGGGGTGTATGCGCCTCTGGGGATGGGGGGTGCATGACCACTCTCTGCTGAAGAGGAAACTGAAGTTTTGAACATATGACCTTCTCTCCCCCAGCTAGTGAGGTAAAGGTAGAAATCCAGGGTTGATTCCATCCTTTCTCCCCGCACCTCAGGGGAGCTCCTTGGAGCAAAGTGCATATCCCCTTTCTATTTTCTAATTCAAACAAAATAGTAATAAGTGAGGAGGGGAAAGGACATATGGATGATAGCTTCATGTATGAAGCTCCCTATATGATGCCACTCTTGAATGAGAGAAATTGCAAGTCATTTGTCTTTCATTTTTATTGATTTTTAGCACTGTATACCAAACGTGTAAAATATTCACAAATACTGGCTTACACTATTGTATACAGAGATATTAACATATTTAGGTGTACAACAGAAATATCAGTGAGTCTGGGGTGGTTGCATTTTAGAAGACATAAGATTTATACAAAGTAACCCAAAGTAAGAGCTGATAAAATCCTATCCCGGCACAACTTTTCATAGTCTGTACATGGCCCATGTGGCAGAGATATACTATTTTAGGAATGTTGTTGTAGTTTTAAAAAGATTAGTGGGACCTTTTCTTTCTCCTAGCATCTGTGAAAGAAGGCACTTGGTTCCACAGGAGTGCATCGATGTAGCAGGCAGGAGGAAAAAATAAAACTCCCTTTCCAATAAACTTTTCTAGACCTAAAATGTCATGATTTTAAAAGCCAGTATCTCTTGGCAAGAATGGAAGCTTTTACTAGATTCCACTGGGAATAAGCATTCTCCCTTTCCTAATGGTGTAGAGTTCCCATTGTAGCCCTGCAGGATACTGGAATAGAGTGGAACTTAAACCTAAGACAGTTCAGGCCTGACTATTGCTCATCTTTGGCCACTGGCCTTTCAGAGGCATAGGGATGTATTACTTAAGAGTCAAGATGAAATGAGGTATATTACATCTTTAGAAGAATGGATAAATACCATCAATTGCAAAAGTGAGTATAACTCACTCTATATTCCCCACTGATTAGAGCCATGCGATGAACATGAAAGCTCCACAATCCAATCTGGCTACTTAAATAGGCTCTCAGTAGTCTGTAGGTGTTCTGTTCATATCCACTAACACATCACTGATCTCTCTACTTTCTCTGAGGCATGTGTGAAAATAGGACGGGGACTACAACATCGCTGATTAAAATATTTAACTAACTGCAAGGCAAGAATAACTCCAAGGTGTTTAACATCTTGCTATGTGGTTAGTTTGAGAGCTCAGGGCACTGTTACATTCAACTGTAAAATCCACACTAAGATTAGAACTGATGTTGAAAGAACTTTTGATGTATACATGATATCCAGAATGCCTCCCCTACAAATACTTTAACATAGAGGACTCAGTTCTTCAACTGTTACTTACACTGAGTAGTACTTATTCCTGTGAGCAGTCCTATTTAAAAAAAAAAAAAAAGTCTACTCATGTAAGTGCCATTCAACATGAGAAGGATTGCAGAATCAGATTCTTTATCAAGAATACTGTACCTGAGGGCAAAACCACTAAGGGACAATGCAAACACCACTTCCATACAATAATATTTAAAGTTACTGGTGTACGTTTATTTTCTAGTGCTTTCTGTAAAGCAATTAGATATGATTGTAAGTTGCTTTACTAAAATAATTCAATATGAAAAATGATGGGCATATTACAGCTCTGAGGTGCAGATTTATACAAGGGGCCAACCACATGTACATTAAAGGATGTCTGTTCTCTTTACAAAAGTACCAAGTAACTTCTAAGCAGCCAAGCATTACACTTTTATATAGGTCCATTTCTGTACAGTAATTAACATATGGATTAAGATACTAATAAATGACAAGTGATTTTGGGTGTCCATCTACACACATCTGAAAGGGGGCTGAGTTTCAGAAAGCGCTCAGCACCTGCCCTCTGAAAATTGGGTCCGTGGAGGTGTCACCCACAAGAACTGAGGCAACCCAAAATCACTGGTCACTTTTGAAAAATCTTAGCTGGATTTTTTAAAAATGATTAGATGCTATGGGAGTATATTATGATGCCTGGGGATACATCCAGAAATAGTACAAGACACATGGCACATCTTTTCAAGAGCAGACCTTAGTATAATTCTTGTGGGTTTTTTCCCTAAGACGTTATCAAAAATTATTTTTAAGCAAAAAAAGAGTTCCTTGGCTGTTGGTCGAAAAAAAATATCCCTGCAACATAAAAGTGCAGCATGAGGACTGCATCTGAATTATAGCGATAATCTCACTTACGTGGATAAAACGTGCATAAATTTGCCAGTCATATTCATTAAGGGAATTTTTAAAACCTATGACAAACCTCAATTCAAAAAAAGAGATGAAATTTAAGCCCAACCTTTGAAAATGTTAATTGCACATACGTCTAAAATGAGGAAAAGGAGCCTCTAGCAACCAGAAGATTATTTTAATCCCCACAGTCACTAGGTCTTTCAATAGATTCACTGATACATCCATTAAAAAAGTAGCAGAGGTGGCAAAGCTGAAAGGGAATTGCAATTGGCAGCAAATGTGGAGTGGGCTGTGGAATGGCACGTTCACAAAGAAAACTGCTGTTCAACTGCACCCCTTCAAAGACTTTCTGCAGGTGTCATATTCAGCTGTGCAAATGGCTTTCATGAGCAGGAACGGACCCAGCTCGGCCACTCTGAATGTAATTTGCCTGACACTATTCATGGCAAAACTCCTAAATGAACAAAACCCACCCTGCACGTCGCTAATTTTTGTGTGAAATAAAGTGCTCAGATTGGAAGCCTCTGAAAACAGAAAGGACCTTTTTGCATTCGCTCACCTGCTGCTTAACACTTAGAGATTAGGCTCAAATAGGAAGATTAAAAAACAGAGCAGCATTATGCAGTGATGCAGGTCTGAGGAAAAAAGGACAAGGACAATAGGAAAGGGAGCAGCACCCAGGGGTCAGAGCAGACAACCAGGAGTCCAGAGTTCTAGTATCTGCTCTGCCACTAACTCAGTGTATGACTTTGCCAAGTCACTTCAATTTGGTGCTCCTTCAGCTGTAAAATGGGGATACTACTTACCTGCCTCACAGGGGCATTAATAAGCCTTCATTTTTCAACACGTGGAACAAGCTTTGAGATTCTCAGACATTCAAATACAGAGTAGCACAGGAGTGAGCAATGTCAAATAGATCCCTTCAGTCTTCTCCAGTTGTGTTTTAACCTTCAACCTATTTACATGGCTTTCAGTCCCTGTGTTCATTTCTGTAACAGTCAAGCAAAGCAGTAATTGTTGGTTTTCATTCAATTCAGAAGTACCTGCGCTTTTCTCTTCTAAGCACTGAAATTATTACTGCTTGGGAAGCAAATGCATTTTCTACATTACTGTGGCTTGCAGAATAAACAGGCAGTTTGGCGTCATAGGGACAGTCTGGCTCTAGTTCCTTCGCTGTTATATTTGTATAGGATTTGTTCCCCTATATCTAGTTCAAGTCACAAATATTTGCACATTTGTTGAATCTCTTGATTATTTCTGTGCTGGCTTTGGCAATACGAACCAGGTTAATCCCACATCCAACTGACATGTCGAATTCTGCTCTTCCAGACAGCGGAAGGTGGCAACAGGTTCAGCCGGACACCAAATACATTTTCCAACCACTTTTGAAAATGTAAATATAATAAAGGCCAAAGACAAAACAATTAAAATTGGTTTTCCCCTTTGGAAAAAGCGTTTTAATTATTTTTAAAAGATTTCTGTACAAAAATTGCAGCAGTGATTGATATTTGCCTCTCCACAGCTTGACAACAGAGACTTTTCTTCATTGGCAGTTCCCACAGGATCTCTTACAAAACACTATCTTTTTGGCCAGCTGTGCCTGGGGCCCCTGCAAAAACAGTTACAGAAAGAATTTAAAATAGCTTTGGTTCGAAGTTCACTTGAGCTTTAAAGCCTATGAAATGCTAGCAAGGCTGTAATGAGACGGTGGTGAAACAAGCTCTCTTGCTATTCCCACCTCAACGAGAGTCAAAGTAATGCTGCTCTTCTGCAGCTGCAGGGGATTTATGGGCCACAATGGGCCCCTCTGGCTACATCCCCATAAGAGTTATGCCTGGGAACTGCAAACTAAATATCTTGGGAATTAATCTCTGCGGAATTTTCATATGAGCCAACACCATCGCTTTCCTTTCTAACTCCCTGGTTAGACATGTGCTCTCTCCGTACAGCCTGATCTTTGGTCCAGGGCTGCATCTCCCATAAGACTAGCACCACTGTGACCTCAGGATTTCAGATCTTCTGCCAGGGTTGTCTTTATTCACATTAAGCTTGGACTAGATTTCTGAGGCTGATGTCAATGAACACCAGTAGGTGCTGTGCAGCTCTCATGCTAAGCATGTCCAGATACTGCTGTGTGAACTAGTATAACAGTGGCTTTTTGCCTAGGACTCCAGGGCACTTGAGTGGGGAACACTCCATCACTTTGCAGAGAACCGTTCAACAACATACCGATCACTTTTCCCAGCCAGGTAGGACATGCTTTTATTTCCAGCTGGGTGCTGAAGTTTGTTGGCTCCAGAGAATTTCTATATGAAAGGAAAAATGACCCACCAGTGCATTAACTAACAAAATAGATTCACATGATACTTCTACTCGCATCCAACCCTGTCTTGCCCATCATACCTTCAAGGAACACTTTCTGCTCATTTAAGTTGTGAGTTTTGGAATACAACATATTCTCTCATTCACCTGAAATGAGCATTCCTGACTAGGAGCTTCTGCTTGACATTTCTGTCTACAGAATCCATGGAGATGAAATTTCTACAATTAGAGAGGGATCCTGAAGAGGACCTATCCCCTTTTCTTCTCCCCGACTCATCCCCACCACCATGCTTCATTTTATTCTACATCTCATCTCTCTCTGCGGAATGAGTTTGGACTGACATTGAAGTGACTGCACAGGAAACTGCATTTCCCACAGTATCACATGTAAACTGATCACTTGTTAAACTCTACACATAGCTGTAATGATCTGAAAGAGAAGCTTGTGGGTACCATCTGCACATCAGTCAGTGGGGCAGGAGGAGGGTGCACATGGGAAGAGGGCTTGTAACAAGCCTTATGGATTCGTGATTGAAAGCCTGCATCTCAGCATCAAGTGGCTATTAGGGGAGGTTTGACATGTCTACAGACACACTGTATCACCTTTATTTCTGTTCCTCATTTCAGAGTGTTCCCTTACCTTGCCTGTGTGGGCCTGCTTGGCTGGATCAAACTGGGATGACTGCTTGGATTTGCTGTTTCCTGAGACAGACACGGAGTGGAGAATAATTGCTATTAGAAAGGTTCTTTTAAATGAACAGTAAATTCACACCAATAGCAAGTGCTCTTTGGCTGTAATGAAATATACAGGGCTGTCTTTCCCTCACTATGAAACACAGTATACTGCTAAGGAGAGAATAAGCTTTTAAATGGATCCTCATTACACCTGATTCAAGTCTCTCCTATTTCTACTCTGCAGGGTTTAATGAAATACATTACTCTATTGTGCAGAACAAGGAGCCACTGCCTTTGGTAATTCCAAGAACATTTCAACTGGTTTTGTAATTACATGGACGGATGGTGAGCAATCCACTTCACCAGGCTGATTTCTTAAAATCATTCCCAATTCTTCCATTAGTACAGGGCAAAGACATTACTGTTTGGATGTCACAGAGCTCTACACACCCACACCGCCCCAGGGCTCAGCCAGCCAACGGTCTCCACAGCCTGCAGCCTCGTCGGGGGGAGTCCAGCTCTTACCCGCGAACACCTTGAAGTTAGACTTGCTGTAATCAAAGGGGGTGAACTGCTTTGGCATTTCCTGCTCCTCTGGCTGCTGGGAGGCTTTTGGCCGTTTCTTCTCTTGTTTTGGTGTCTCGGTTCCTGGTTCACTGGTAATTCTCTCCCTCTTCTTGCTGGCCTGTTCCTGCTGTAAAAGCAACACACCCAAGGAAGGAAATGCGATAACCTCTCTGCCCGGTCACACTGGGCTCAGATGGCAGTTGCCATGGATACCATAAGGGGGGTTGGGGGAAACATCATTTCTGTACTGAGATCCAAGGTTAAAGATGCCTTGCTCCCATAGCAGAGGCTTCTCGGATTAGAAATACTGCTGACAATCATAACACTAGAGGCCTGAATCTGTTGTTGGTCTATGTACACATTTTGGGGGGAACCGAGAAAGAGGAAGACAGAGATAAGGCCATGGCAAGTATTCTCTAGGATAGAGGAGAGTTGAAACTGGAGTAGGGTGAGGCCCAGCACAGATTCACTGAGGTCTGAAACGAGGCCTGTGGCTGTGTACAGGGTCAGAAGCCCAAGAAAGGTTCAATCCATAGATTCAGAGTGCCTGAGAGATGTTAAGTGCCCCGGATCGAGGGCAGAGAGTTTATATTTGCGAAGGCTAAAGGGGTAGCTTTAGAGATATTTGTTTTGTCCTTCACACCCAAACACTTGTACGTACCACAGCTTGCTGACGGACTGAGACAATATTCTCTGCTGTTGCTTTGCACTCCTTCTGCACCTGTTCACGAGCGGCTGTGAAAAGAACAAAACAGAGATTCAGCCGAGACACATGCAGGAAAGCAGGACAGCATTAGCAAAGATCGCTCTCAAGAAAGAATGAGGAGCTTGTTTTGCAAGGGCAATCCTCTTACCCCAGATACCACATAGAGACAATCTTCATGATGTGAACCTCTTTCATCAGAAAACTCGTGATCTAAAAGGGGTTATATCCCCCAGACTATGGCAGGTCAGGAGCATACCATATCTAGATTATGGGGAAGCCAGCTGGCCGATTCCTCAATAGTCTGTTGGGCGGTGGGGAATGGTTTATCTCAAATCTCACTCCACCTTAGCTCTCAGCTCCCCTAGCTCTCTCTCTAACCACCTCTTCCTGAAACACTCCCACCTGCTGAATAATTGAGGGCAATCAATCAACAAACTAAGGCACCCCGCTGGGCTGGCTCCCTAGAAAAGATTTTGGGTGTCCCCAAGACGACTGAGTAATTACTAAAAAGCAACAAAGAGTCCTGTGGCACCTTATAGACTAACAGACGTATTGGAGCATAAGCTTTCGTGGGTGAATATCCATGTCATGCGTCTGACAAAGTGGGTATTCACCCACGAAAGCTTATGCTCCAATACGTCTGTTAGTCTATAAGGTGCCACAGGACTCTTTGTTGCTTTTTACAGATCCAGACTAACACGGCTACCCCTCTGATACTTGACTAATCACTGTTCTGCCAAAGTCTTAAGCACCTTCTCTACCTGAGGAATAACAAAAATGAGAAGTGTTAAGGGTTTTTTAGTAATAACTGTGCAGATTAACGTGCCAGCCTTCAAACACTGGATACCTGCATTCTATGTGGAACTGGTTACAGAGGAAGTGAATTTCGAGGAGTCATCCTGGAATACATATAATTAAGCACTATTTGCAGTCTCTTGTCAGTGAATGGCTAATACGCAAACAAAAGGGATACTGCATGTTAGCACAGAAACACACTGGAAGAGTTGTGTGTATGGAAGTTTGCAAAGCACTAGTTTACACTGGGCCTTGTTCCACTGACTGCATCAATCTCTCCATTTCAAACAGCAGTATGTTTTAGCCCCTTACAAATATACAAGGATTAGACAGAGGAAAGAGGTGGCCTGCCATGCTGAAAGGAAACTTTCTAGTTAAAAACTATGGGTTATGATGATGGTAGTTTTAATGCAAGCACTCTGAACTACCAAACAATCAGATCTGCATTTGATTTCCAGTCCTGACCTTTTATGCTCTGTAAAGGTAAGGAGTACTACAGATGTATTGCTGGTAAGGCAGGAAGGAGAGGAGGACCTTATGTCATTCACTGCTAACCACCCAAATCAGCTAAAATTGGTTTGGACTTTCAGAAAAGGACTCTTGCTCAGAGTGTCTTGGTTGAAAAGGCTGCAGTTAAGATGCAGGGCCTGAATAGTGGTGTTACAGGGAAAGGGACATTCGGGGGGTTTGGAAGATCCACCTTCCCTCCCCTCAATCTCAGTCCAAAAAAGTGGGTGTTACCTCTCTGCTGTACTGCTTTCTTTTTGGCTTCTTCCTTTGCCTCTTTCTGCAGTTGTGCCTGACTCATCAACTTCCACCGATTGCTGATCTACATCAAAAGAAAATCATCCAGGATCACTCACTCTGAAGTCAGACAGAATGGGGGAGGAGTTTACAGACCTGCACCGGCATTCATTTTGGAGTACAGAACACCAAATTTGACTACGCTGGAGATTAAAATTTGTTGCATGAACCATGGTTAAAATAGGACTTTTTTTATTCTGTAAAGAGTACTGAGCCACATGAATTAGCACCAAAGGATCCAGGTCAGGTATGGTGTCTAGTTGTAATTCAATGTTTTGCAATGTGGGAGATATGAGCTGGCGTTTCCCTTGTTCTTTGGAGGAGAGGAATGCTGTAGAAGTCTGAAAAACGTCTCCCCTTTTCTGAGGCGAAAGGGAAGCAAAAAGGAAAAAAGTAAATCCAAGTAATCTCACGCCCCTCAGAAACTTCCAAAGGGGACTCGGAATTCATTTGTTGTCACCTGGTTCTTTCACAAGGAGCTGAGCAGTTTTCAGGAAATTTGGCAAGTAGACACTCACTTCATAAATTTTTGATGATGGGTCAAACTTTGCTGATTGTGAGATGTGGGCAGGATTCTGTTCTGAAGGCAGATACTGGGAAAAGGAAAAGAAAAATTTCTTTTAACACAGCAGGCTACAGGGTGCAGGCAGCATACATGTCAGGGGCAGTCACTGACGGCTGAGATGCACACTTAGTAGGTGCTAACTGGAAAAAAAGGTCACGTTTAACATCAATTCTACAGAAAGCTAATGGTTCAAAAGAATGTCAGTGCACCCCTGTCCAAAATTACAAAGCTTGAGGCCAACAGAAATATTTCTATTAAAAGTAAATCCAATGGAAACACTTTTGATTACATTATCCTCCAGTTTGCAAGTCTAAACACACTGGCAAAATACATTTTAGAACATGGCAAACCAGAAATGAAATAGATTCAGATCAAGAGAGAACTGACTAGTTTATTTTCACCATCAAGCTGAGAGACGTAAAATACAGTCAAAGATGAAAAACTAGATTAAAAAAATGGTTTTAAAGGTATCCAACAAAAGTTTAAGTTTTTAAAAACATACGATTTTTTTAACCTGTTGAAGTGCCTCCTTAACATCCACTCTACAAGTTTCAAAACCAAATCCCATTGTTTTCCTTGCAAAATACATCTAAGCATATAACCTTGTGATTCCAGTAACTGAGCAGTAGCTGATTTCATGCTAGGTTTTACTAACCCTGCCTTGTGAAAACTCCTGCTCTTATGGGACCCACGATATTGCTCAATTTACCAGCTGTCACTACAAAGTATATACAGTGCCCTTTACCATTCTAAACGGATTTTCAAAGGACTCCATTATGCGCTGAGCCTTCTGCTGTGCGACTGTTAAGTTCTTCTCATTCCCTTCATCCACATCAGGCTCCTTAAGGAATGCAGAAAAACCATTAGCATATAAAATACATAAAAGTTACTTACAGATTGTATGTAGACAATGAGTCCAGCATTGTTTGAAACACAGGATATGTGACCTGAGGCTTTTAAGGGCTAGTAGCGTTAGTAAAAGCCAAAGACATTTAGGATATCCCCTAGTGTCAAAAACGGAAACATCATCAACTAGGTTTCGCTTACTTGCAGCAGCGGCAGGCGGGGGAAAACAGAGAAAAAGGGGGAATGGAGGGAAGCGAGATGGGGAACTGAGGCAGTACTGAATTTTACTTCTATACTTGCAAGCCTAGAAAGTTCTGTTCTCTAACAGGACCCATTTCACACTTGCTGCTTGTTTTAGTAGTAGGTGAATTTTCAGTTGTATTTCTGGGCTCCTCAGGTTATTGCCGTATCATGTCCTAATCCACCTCAAGGCCCAGTGTGGGCAGTGACCCTGGGACTGTAAGAAGAGCTAATCCACTTGCCAGCTTCCTTCTTGCTGAACTTGGTTATGCTGTACACCTGACAGGGAGCACAGCAATATCTCCAGGAATACCCTATTCCTCTGCAACTACCTTTTGTGCAGCATTACTAGAACGCTTCACCAGTTTATCAAACCTTTATTTTCTAAAATTCAGATGCAGACCCCTTCATATTACTGGAGCTTACACTGAATATACTGATAGTGGCTGTAGCAACAAGACATGTGGAATTGGATAATATCCTTGTGCCGTCCATCTCCCCCTCGCTGTCCGAAAAGAGGCTCCCGCATTCCAGAACTGGTGCAGGTTCTGCAGAGAAAGGAAAACGAAGTTTCTGGTTTTGAATACTCCATTCCTATTGGATTTGTGTTCTGCTATGATCTCCCTGGCTCTGCAAATGAGCTTCCACTGAAGGTGAAATGCTTATTTTAAGGTGTCAAAGAAAAAACTACTTGATTTTTTTCCATATTAGCAGAAGTCAGAGGCGGTCTCCCATCCTTCCCAAATTACCTAAGGCTGAGAGGTTCTGAATATCATCCAGAGGAACACGTGAATTGTCATGAGGTCCAAACAAATGATTCTCCAGCCTCTGCAAACAAATTCAAATTACATATGTGATCAATACAGAACCTTGCTCTGGGATGCTTTAGGGGAATTTACAGAGTGGAAAATGACAGGCTAATCACAATTTAAATGTATGGGTGATGTTCTGAGGCTAAGTATTTCTAATATAGCTCATCTTAAATTGCACAGTGAATCCGGCACCAAAAGGATGGCTGTGCAAATGGCTATTAAGAATGCTTTGCTTCATAGACACAAGGCAGACGACTGGGACAGCTGTAGTAACTCATCTGAAATTTTCCTTCTTAAAATCAGTCAATAGAGATTATAACAAACGTACACAAAACTTTGTCCAGCAACTGTAACGTTTACTGATGGAAGACTTATTTACTATAGTCTTGCTTGGAGCTTTTAAAATATTGACTCATGACTGGTAGTTTTACAAGCATTACAGCACACAAGGATAAAACTGGGTTAACAGAGGGACATGTTTGTCAAATGGAAAAAACTAGTCAGTGGATTTAGTATAACTAGCTAGAATAAAATTACAATCTTCATGCTTCACGATATGGACCTCTGCTATAGCAGTTTCTATGAGTTTATGGTTTAACACATTAGCATGCTTAGCATGACACAGATAGTACCTCTGGGTTGGGTAGAGACCCTTTCTTCTTCACCGCTGTTGCAGTTTCAGACTAAGGGGGGGAAGAAAAAATAAGAAAATTACTAATGGTTAACTTTGAAGTATCTAGTCCAGCAGGCACAAGCTTCCCCCTACCAACATTTTCAACACAGCTAGCAGAAGAACAGTTCTACATTTCCCTCCCGGGGGTGCGTGTCTGTGTGAGGATAGGTAAAATTACGACGCTGTTCACATAGCAAGGCTGTGTTTGTGCTCAGGAATGGCTTAATTTCCCTGTAGGAGGATGCGCTCCACTGTAGTAACAGCAGGTATGTGCTGACCTTTATTAAACCTCATTCCAAGCCTCTAGGTTGCGTGTAGGTTTCTGCTGTGCCAGTTGTGTGGGCTTTGTCATTGGTGATTTCTTATGTGCATCCAACAAGCTCTTATTCCCTTTGTAGGTAAATGTGATGTGTGCATAAAGGCAGAATAGGGGTTATGCCCCAGAAACCTCACTGTTGATTGCTTTGCTCAAGACTGAATATTTCTACCGTGTTACTCCCTTAGTTCCCTTAAGGGCCTGAACTACATTGAAGTCTGCAGTGAGATTTCATTGCGGGGGTAGGACGAAATGCCTATAGGAAGTGCTTCTATGTGCACTCTAGCATACTGTACAGTACTCAGGCTTCAAAGTGAGGTTACTGTCTCACACACAAATGGCAATCCCCAGCAACAGCCTTGCACTATAGCCTTGCGTGTAGACTATTTCTAGATTTCAAAACCTATGAGATCAATAGGAACCTCTGGAAGACAAGGTGCAAGAGATATTCCACAATAAAGTCCACGTCTTTTGAGTTTTGTTATGTGTTGGCAGAAGATCTTTGTACCTTGAGCAGAGGCATCTCTCGGGCCTGTTGGATGAGGAGATGCATTTCGTTGATCTGTTGGCGGACTAGTGGTGGGATCGGGTTGCAGCAAGCAATGATGCCCTGGGGTTCTCTAAAGACATAATGAATGAAACGGAGTTTGCTATATACAGCTAATAAATCAAACCTCCACATGCAAAGGACAGTCAACCAGATGTAATCAGAGGCCTCGCTTCACTGAGTAAGGCAAATCAGATTAGTCATCACTGTTTATCCAGTACAACTACAAAATGTGTCAATACCAAGTCTGAGCACATAAGGAAAGCCCGTTAGCTCAGCCCTCCCGTGTTCTTTCTGCATCCAGATTTAATTTCTCTCCTTGTCCAATATCTATTTTTCTTACAGAGGGAGTGTGGAGGGTTTTGAAATCACAGATGCAGTTTTATCTCCTTTCAAGTGTGGATGGTAAATTGTGAATACCAAGCCCTCCGAAAAAAATCTTGTTTACGGGAGAATGTCGTGGGGGACATAAGAGGGGTGTGGCACCTACACATTTTCCTTTACAAACTGAACCAACACCTAGGTGTATACTATAGAGTACTGATGGAGAGCTCAAAAAAGAAGGGAGATGCAATGACTGGCAGCAGTGTGACCATGTTTTGCATAGTAGGCGGAGTATTCCTGACACAAAGACACATGTATTTCATAGCCATCTGGCTTATGCTAGAAGAGTTTAGCATCTTAATTCTTTTGTGCATGGAATTTCTCTGCTTTGAAGAACTAAAGGCAAAAGCAGTGCTAATTACTGGGAGCAACAAGCTAACCACAGAAGTAAAAAAAATAAAATAAAACAAGGTAAGAGGAAAACCCAGCTGACTGATGGACCTGGGATCAACTGGGACCTGGGACAAGCAAATTACATTCAGAGTTGTACAAAAACAGAAAAAAAACCAAAAAGGCACCAATACGTACTTGGGCAGCTCCTCTGCTATCTTCAGTAGCATATGGTTTGGTAGCACATACCTGCAACATAAAGAGCAGTAGCACTGATATCATGGTAATTGTGTTAATGTTAGACTTGTTTACAGAGAAATTTAATGGGGAGGGGGGAAAAAAACCAAACACCTTATGGATCCAGTGCAAAATGATACAAGTTCTTAAGAGTTAGGGTCAGTTAAGGAGAAATAAATCAGGATTGATCTAGAAAACCATAGAGGCAACTCCTCCCTCCCCCGATGTGATTTCTGATCTGGGGTTTACGGGGGTCAGAGGAACAGGGAGGAAATGGTGCAACTAAAGTACGGCGCCTTTCACTGGATAGTGTCTTAGATACACAGGAAGCACCCAAATCAACCATTCTTAGCAGATCCAGTGTTTCTTTCGACGAGCTGCACCACTCTGCAGAGATCCATTTAAAACTGTGTCTAATGAACGACTTCCTACCCTGTACTCTCATCCTCTTGGCGTGCCATCTTGTCCCTCCAGGCAAATAGCAATTTAAAAGCTGTTAGCTGCTGCGTGTTGAGATGCTTTTTCTGCCTCCTGTAGAGCTCAAGATAGCTGTCCTCTGAGAAGATGGGTTTAATGTATTTCTGAACAGGAAGAATTAGAGAGATTGGTGATCAATATCAAACAGAGTCATGTACCAACTCCCTTTGGCACTTCCCAGGCTGTGTTCTCTCTAGCACAGAGAATCAAGCACACAAGAGAGGACTGGATGGTTTGCAACAGTGGCTCAGGAAGTCAGGACTGAGGAGCCACTTGAGGTTTTAACCGTAAGCATTTGGGGCTGACAACTGTTTATATTTTAGTTCCAGCCACGCTCATTTTTTTCATTTTAATTTGGATATATGACACAAGGAAGTTTTCAAGTCCAAGAGCATCCATAGACATACCAGATCTTTAAGTCTTGGTCAATTAGAAAACTACCCACCTCTTGTTCTCACTAGTGTTCACTTGGCAGTGTATGTTTGTCATAAAGTTACAGTGTGCTCCAATATCCGGGGCTTTTATTCGGGCTATCCAGAGAAATGTGAATAAATATTGACTCACTTGAAAAGTTTCAGTCTCTTGACACCTGCAGGTTGATGTGGATCAAGAGCAGCGGTTTTGAAGATAACAAAAGGTCTAGGACATCTAGAGCAGGGGTTCTCCATCTTTTTCTTTCTGACCCCTCACCCCAATGCTATAAAAACTCCACCACCCACTTGTGCCACAATAACTGGTTTTCTGCATATCAAAGTCGGGGCCGGCATTAGGGGGTAGCAATCACGGCAATTGCCTGGAGCCCCGTGCCACAAGAGCCCTCGCTAAGCTACTTTGCTCAGGCTCTGGCTTCAGCTCCGGGCGTTGGGGCTGAGGGCCCCAGGCTTCAGCCCCATGCTTCGGCTTTCTGCCCTGGACCCTAGCGAGTCTAACACTGGCCCTGAAAACTGCTCGTGGCCCCCCTAGGTGGGAATGGAGAGAGAGTAAGGCTGTAAGACTATTTCCTGATATACATACTGAAAATTAGGGATTCGGTCAGAAGGTAGGGAATGGGCCAGGCCCAACCTGGGGTGCTTCCCATCCTAGACAGTCTGTATTCTGACCCAGATAATTAGTCCCCAGGTGAAGATTTACCTTCAGGCAGATGTCCTTGCTGCGCTGCCACACCACCTGCAGCTGAGTGGGCTGTCCATTTCCTCTCTCCCATAGTGCCTCTCTCACTTTATCATAAATGTAGAGCAGGTAGTGAGTGTCGTCTCGGGCGTACTGGATCATTTCCTCTGGCAAAGGGCTGGAAGCAGAGAACTATCAGTGTTGCACAAATGTTTTATAGTAGCCCATCCCTCATCCTTGCAGTGCCCTCTGCCACAGCACGTAAAGACAAGCTACATCTGGGTCTACTCCCAAGAACGAATCCAGGAATTCTATGGATTCCTCTCACCAGAATCTCATTTGTGGGCACCATTACAATGATTTTCTCCATCTGACCTCTTGCCTATATCTGGGAGACCAGGATCCCCAGGGCAGCCATTCAATCAGATGGCAGGGGGTACCTTGTATAGTAATGTGGCTACCACTGTGCGCCTGCACAGCCTATGTACCACACCTGTGCTCTTCGTAGGCCAGGGGAGATTGCACCGCAGAGATCATTCTCAACCTAGAACCCATCATTCAGTCCCTGTACTGGTTTACATAGCAGTTTTGTCTGGAAGTTAGAATTTTTTTAGTGGTGCATCTGTTATAACAGAATTGCAATTTTAGAATGCTAGGCTGAGCAATGCAGGGAAGGTGGCAGCAATTACTTCTTCAAGGAGGTGGCAGCTTTTGTCATAACATTACACTGTAGTTATGCACTGTTCCTATTGCATTAACTCAGCTTCCAAAAGTCTTTTGTTTCGCTGATTTTAAAAAACACATATTACAGCATTTGGAGAGAACTTAGTGCTCATCAAAGTAAGGGGCTGAAATAGACAGCCAAGCACAGTGTACCATAGGCAGGTGCTGTACATACTAATCTCAACCCCATTCAACAAATCTGCTAATGCATTTCAGCTCTGTTTTGAAGCCCGTCCCTTTTATTCCAGTTCACCACCACCACAGTACTAACCAAAAATCCCAGTGAGCTATGTGGTTTGGGGGTCGGTTGAGAAGTGAAACAGTCACCCATTAACATGCAAACAAGTCCTGAATTTGACTCTTAACTCTAATGCCAACACGTCAGGATAAAACTTTTACCGAATTCTCCAGTCAGCCAGCTGATACCGCTTGTCAGTTTCCACATGGCAATAGAGTTTTAGCAGGTGGTCCAGGGAGTGCCTGCCAAGGTTGAGGAGACGGGCAGCCTGGTGAGTATCAAACATGTTCACTAAGTACAGACCGAAATCTTTCTGTAGCCACTCCACATCTGAGTCGGCACCATGAAGGACCTGTAAGGCAACACAATCAAATGCATCAGAAACAAGAATATGCGACAGTGGAATGTGGAATAGCACTTGGGATGAGAGGATAACCAATTCCACTTAGGGGCCTGAAGCACTGAAGCACCAGAGTTAGAAAGTTATGTTTCTTTGCTGGCATTTCTCCTTCCACTGTCAGTGGCATAACAGCAAGTACTTGGTTTCACCCAGACCATGTTTCCACACTCAGCCCTCTCAACAGACAACTGGTAAACTACTGAAAAAGTATTTCTCCCCTGCCCCCACTTCCCAAAATAGATAGTAAAACCCAAGAGCTTTGGAGCTGAGAAGATGCCTGCTAACTGTTCAGTGATATTGCTTATGATGCTCCCCATCCATTCCCTCCTGTGTTTACACATTTTTATCTAGTGGGCAAGCTCTTTGGGGCCGGGACCTTGTCTTCATACTTGTCAGTAAAGCACCTACAATCAAGAACAACAGAAATGGTACCTGGTTTGTGTCCAGCACAGTCTGATGGATACAGACCTGCCTAAGACCTCCTGATGGGTGGTCATATCCATTTTTGGGCCATTACCAACTAAGCAGTGCTCATTCTCACAACAGTGACTTAGATGTTACTAGCATCTTATGGCCTGAGGGCATACAGGCTGATTCAGTGCTCACTGAAGTCAAGGGGAATCTTTCCAATGATTTCAATGGGTATTGGATCAGGCCCATACCATGGCTTCTCCCACTTGTGCCAACCTTTCCCCGGAAGGAGGGAGTAGCCAGGGCAGGAGGATAAAGCATGTTTTTGGACAGAGTTAAGCCAAAAATAAGTTATCCAGCATAATTCTGAATAGGTTGGAAGAGTCTACTGACCTTCACAATAGCAGGGTCCGTGAAGGCCTCATTCAAAATATACATGTCACTACGTAGCTCCAGAGTGTCAATAATGAAATCTTCCATCCGGGTGGAAATCTGCATCAGACATGTCAAGCCCAGGAAACTCCTATAGGAATGGTGCTACCAGACAAAGGACAGAAGTTAACTCAGAGCCCCTGCAGGAGTGGTATTATGAAACACAGAATGACCAAAAGCAGAGGAAAAGATGACAATAAATGAATGAAGAATGCCTCTAGACAAAAGTTAATGACATGAACAGATTTCAGGTCTTTGCAATCATTGCTACTGTTTTAATAATACATCATCTGAATTAATTTTGAAGTTGGTCCTTTCCATGGATCTCAACATAACCCAGAGGATCATAGGAAAAATTCAAAACAGACTAAATTCAATATAAAGCTTATTATAATAGAATAAAGTTTGAGAAGTTAAAATGGCAGCCAAAATCCCATGCAGCCTTCTGAATAATAAAATGCAGCAAGCTTCCCACATCAGACCTGGGACATATCACCTAACTCAACATAAAAAGGATATAGTACACAAAGCAAAAGATGATGGACAATAGTATAATGTGACCTGCTAAGTGCTAACTCAGCATATGTAATTTAAAACAAAGAGCAACACACTTACCTCCAAATCCACAGCAAATTCTTTGCAGCTTACAAGCTTTTCGTTCAGTTCTACCAACTCATCCAGGGTGGAGATAAAATGGCAGGGTGTGTCCTCAACAGGCCTGTACATCTGACAAAGCAAGTTATTAGATACCACATGTGGGGACATAGTGCTTTCCTCCCAGAATACCCAAAAGTTTCTGAATTAAACACTGCTATCACAGGCTGTAACTGCTCCCCTCAATCATAACTAGGCTACAAGCAGGGTCTACTGCAAACTGATTATCTACTTCTTCCAACATTTTTTCTAGATTCGAATGCTAATTTAACCTGGGCACTAACCTGGAGTTGTGGTTTCTCAAGAGCTTCATCTGGTGGAACAAAGTGCTCCAGTTCATACTGGTAAGGATGAGCAAACCTGCACAAATAACAAAAAAGGAATCTGTATCATTCCAATCAACTTCACCAAGCCACAGGAAGTAGTTACCAAGAGATACTCTTTGTGAGCCACCAGTTTGCCTAGTATTGACCAGAAATCCTAGCACAGGGCAGATTTGTTATGCATGGGTATAAAAAAATGATGAACATATATGGAGGCAGCTATAAGTGAAGCAGCATGTATGTGCACAGACACAGAGAAGAGCCACATAAGGTGCTGCATGTGACAGGTACACGCATAAAAGGATTGCATACAAAATGCATATAAATCTAGTGTATTTCCAGCATCCTGTTGCCTATTTAATTTCTTACATGTCTTGTTCAGTCTGCTGAGTTCTCTGTTGATGGAGGAAATCGGCTAGAGCAGCTGGTACATCCAAGTCCTCAGGACGCTCCTTTCGCTCCCGCCTGCTTTTTGCGAGTGCTGAATGACCAAGATGAAAAAATTAGACAATGCTGTACAAATAATGTGTATTCCTAACTCAAGTTTCTCTCCTCAATGCCTAACCTAAAACCCATTAAAATCATTAAGTACTATAAAACCCTAAACACTCCTGGCCTACTGCTTTTAAACACAAGATTTCTATCTGTGCCTCATTTTATAACTCAGGAGTAGGTATGACAAGAACATATGTCACCCTGCAAAGATTAAGTAAGATGCGCAATGCTAATATAACAAGACATTTTTAAATTTAATCACTTGGTGCGAGCATCCCAAAGATGAATAATTCTGGCTGCCAAACATTGCTCTGCAATGGAAAGGTAACTAGCAGCTCTACCTCCATTATATTTGCTATTAGAAAGTGATGAAAAATAATAAACGAAAGTCAAATCAACTGTTAGCAGCTAGAACTGCAATTGCATTTTAATGGAGGAATGCTGATTAAACAACAGAAGACAGATCCCAAAGATTTGGGATGTTATTGTGTGCGTGGGGGGGGGGGGGGGGGGAGGGAGAAGAGAAGAACTACTGAAGCTTTTGGTTGCCTTGTGCCAACTATTTGGTTAAGGAAGCCAAAGCAAAGAAGCTCACATCTAATCTTTTTTTCACTAAACCAGTAAAATAACCCATTATTTCTTCTAAGCTCAACTGCATTTACGCAGGACCTGGTACTTCTTGACATCAATAAAAGCCTGATCCCTGACTTTAGCGGGAGCAGGATTAGCTGCGAAATATATTCTGTTTTACAGATTGTTACATGTGCATCCACAGCAAGACATTTTACACAGACTTGCCTTTAATAAGATTAACAACATCCTAATGGCACGCTTACTACTTCCAAAGGGTTTTAGTCTCCTTCTGAGATATACGTTCTTTAGATTCAATGATTTCTTTTGGCTTGTGAGGTTTGGTTTTTGTTTGATGTTCATTATAAAAATAATAATTAGGGCTGTTGATTAATTGCAATTAACTCATGCGATTAACTTACAAAAATTAATCGCGACTAAAAAAATTAATCACGATTAATCGCAGTTTTAATCTCACTGTTAAGCAATAGAATACCAATTGAAATTTACTAAATATTTTCGATGTTTTTCTACATTTTCATACATATTGTATTCTGTGTTGTAATTTAAAATGTATATTATTATTGATTATAAATATTTTCACTGTAAAAATGATAAAGAAATAGCATTTTTCAATTCACCTCATACAAATACCATAGTGCAATCTCTTTGTTGTGAAAGTGCAATTTACAAATATAGATTTTTTGGTACACAACTGCACTCAAACAAAACAAACAATGTAATGCTTCAGAGCCTATAAGTCCACTCAGTCCTACTTCTTGTTCAGAAAATTGCTAAGACAAACAAGTTTGTTTACATTTACAGGAGATAATGCTGCCCTCTTCTTATTTACAATGTCACCAGAAAGTGAGAACAGGCATTTGCATGGCACTTTTGTAGCTGGCATTGCAAGATATTTATATGACAGATATGCTAAACATTCGTATGCCCCTTCATGCTTCGGCCACCATTCCAGAGGACATGCTTCCATGCTAATGATGCTCGTTAAAAAAAATAACGCGTTAATTAAATTTGTGACGGGGAGAATTGTATGTCCCCTGCTCTGTTTTACCCGCATTCTGCCATATATTTCATGTTATAGCAGTCTTGGATGATAACCCAGCACACGTTGTTCATTTTAAGAACACTTTCACTGCAGATTTGACAAAACGCAAAGAAAGTACCAATGTGAGATTTCTAAAGATAGCTACAGCACTCGACCCAAGGTTTAAGACTCTGAAGTGCCTTCCAAAATCCGAGAGGGATGAGGTGTGGAGAATGCTTTCAGAAATCTTAAAAGAGCAACTCCGATGTGGAAACTACAGAACCCAAACCACCAAAAAAGAAAATCAACCTTCTGATAGTGACATCTGACTCAGAGGATGAAAATGAAAAAGTGTCGGTCCGCACTGTTTTGGATTGTTAGGGTACATCCAGACTACCTGTCGGATTGGTGGGTAGCGATCAATCTATCGGGGATCGATATATCGTGTCTCGTCTAGACGTGATATATTGATTCCCGAACGCGCTCCCGTTGACTCCGGAACTCCACCAAGGCGAGAGGCGGTAGCAGAGTCGATGGAGGAGCTGCAGCCGTCGATCCCGCGCCGTGAGGATGGGAGGTAAGTCGAAATAAGATACGTCAACTTCAGCTACGCTATTCCCGTAGCTGAAGTTGTGTATCTTACATCGACCCCCACCCAGTGTAGACCAGGCCTTATTGAGCAGAACCTGTCATCAGCATGGACGCATGTCCCCTGGAATGGTGTTTGAAGCATGAAGGGACATATGAATCTTTAGCGCATCTGGCACATAAATATCTTGCGACAACAGTGCCATGAGAACACATGTTCTCACTTTCAGGTGACATTGTAAACAAGAAGCGGGCAGCATTATCTCCTGCAAATGTAAACAAACTTCTGTGTCTGAGCGATTGGCTGAAGAAGTAGGACTGAATGGACCTGCAGGTTCTAAAATTTTACATTGTTTTATTTTTGAATGCAGTTTTCTTGTACATAATTCTACATTTGTAAGTTCAACTTTCATGAGAAAGAGATTGCACTATAGTACTTTTATTAGGTGAATTGAAAAATACTATTTCTTGTTTTTTTACAGTGCAAATACTTGTAATCAAAAATAAATGTAAAGTGAGCACTGTACACTTTGTATTCTGTGTTGTAATTGAAATCAATATATTTGAAAATGTAGAAAACATCCCAAAAATTTAAATACATGGTATTCTATTATTGTTTAGCAGCACGATTAATCATGATTTTTTTAATCACTTGACAGCCCTAATAATAATATGAGCTAGGTGGTATTATTATTATATGGTGCCCAAGGCAAATGAAGCCCTCTTGCTCTGGCCTTCTTACCTTCAGGCAGCGGTTTCAGAGCGTTGGGTTTGACAAAAAGCTTAGGTACAAAGGGAGTGTTGGAATTGTCAATCTTCTCTCGAAATTTGAGCTGTGGTCGAGTGATATTCTTGGCATGTAGCAATCGGAAGGTTTCAGACTTTGTTCTGTGGGATTCTCCACTCTGTTTAAAAAACACATTTGAATGGATTTTGAGATAGTCTATTAAGACTCACCCTATATGCATCTGAATATTAAACTCCAGACACAACAATGAAATACTCCCCTGAAATTAGAGCACAGTATCTAAGGTCCATACAATAGCATCTAAATTAGGTGCCCAGGGGCCCTGAATTCAGTTTAGAGAGAGATCTGTGTGCATGAAATCTAGATCAGAAACCCAGAGATCCTGAATCTGGAGTGAAGAAAGGGGAAGCACAACCAGAAATCTAAAGGGACGTTGGGTTACTGAACTCCCAACCACCATCACTACAACTCAAGCCTAAACAAATAGCTCAAGTTAATTAAAATCAGCTGACTGTGGAAGTCTCACCTTACGGTTCCAGCTGGAAACAATTGTCTTTGGGAGCTGCATCCCTGCAGGGAGGATAGGCTGCTGGTTCTTGTTCACTCCTGCTGCTTCATCCAGTAAAATACCCTGAAATTCGGGAAAAGAAGCTTAAGCAAAACTGTATGAAACATCCTGTACTTGGCAGTCTAGCCTGACTGAAAGGAGAGAAATGTGCAGCTGCTTCCAAGCTCACCAACTCTGAATTTTGTAAAGGGCAAGAGTGGCCAAAGGCTAGGTAAGGAATTCTAATTTTAGGGATTAGGAGAAGCAATTGCCAAGGAATCAAAGGAGAGTTTCTTCAGAGGTATTCATGTGCTGATCATCCTAGTCCCACACTCTCTTCTCATATCTTATCCTCCACTCTGCCCAGTTTTTAGATTGGGCCAACACAGCGTTAGTCTTGCATCTAATTTGCTTGGCAGAGCATGATAAGTAAACAACTCTCAGCCATGCTGAGAAATGAACCATTGTTATAGTGGCATTGTCTTCTAGTGGCTGAGGCACTGGCCTGGGAATCAGGTTATTTTATTTTATTATTTATTTTTTTTGCATTATGACACCATCTAGAGACCCCAACTGAGATCAGGGACATATCATGCTCGGCACAGTACAGGCAAATAGTAAGAGACAGTCCCTGACCCGAAGAGATGACAGTCTAAATAGACAAAAGTTTGGAAGGAAAACTGAGGCCCAGAGAGGTGATGTGACTTGCTCGAGGTCACACCACAGGTCAATGGCAGAGCCAGGAATAGAACATGGATCTCCAGATTCTCAGCCCCACATGCAATGGCCTTTCTTAGGCGTCTTTCACACTCACTTTGCACAAGTGTAAATGACTGCATGAGGTTCCAGGCAGCAGAGAATAAAGCTGTGGGAGGCTACAGCACCAAAGCCCAAGGTGCCATTAGTGGGGTCTGGGAAGCACTGATTTAAATGACTGGTTTAAGAGACTTTACTTTTGAATGCGACTGGTCCTGAGGTCTCTGCTCTCAGCCGCACGTCAGTTTAATCAGCTGCCAGCCTGTTTGCTTCTTTATGGCTGGGGTAATTATTCCAGCTCCCTTGCTCTCCTGGGATAGTATATGATACATCCGCTCTGGCACCCACACAGGCAGCCTTCTCTTCCTCATTTGCAATGGAAAGGTTTGATTGACTGTCTCTGTTTTTCAGGAACAGTTGGAGCCCTGGTTTCTATTCCTTCTGCTGTGTGACTTAGGGTAAATCATGTCACTTTTCTGTGTCTCTGCTTAACCTTCCGCCCTTTGTCCATTCTATTTAGATAGCAAGCTCTTCAGCCAAGGGACAGCTTGTGTGTATGTACAGCACCTAATACAATGGGTCCCAATCTCAGTTGGAGCCCTTAGGTGCTGCTGTCATACAAGTAATCATTCTCGTCCTTACAGGCTCAGTTCCAACCTACTGCTGTGATTTGAAATACAGAAAAGTGACAGACAGCTCAGAAAAGTAGCCTGTAAAAAACAGAGGCTGTAATTTAAAAAAACAACAAAAAAACCCAACAAGAGATACCTAAGAAATAGTGACTATAAGAGAATAAATGTTTAAAATGAAAGAGATCTAAAAGTGAGGAACAATGTGTAATTGCTAAATATTGCCATTTCAATTTCTGTAGAAAGAGTGATCCACTGAATGGTTACAAGACAAAAAACTCAGGGAAAGTTTACTCACCACTCTTTCAAGAATGACATCATTGGAGTCAACCAGCAAATCAAATTTATCTTCCAGCTCTGTTGCTTTGCTACGATCCTTGATGTGACTGCGACAGCCATGATACTGCATCACCTTGCTCATACTAACAAGAGAATAGTTCAGTTACTCTTTAAATGACATTAAAAGCAGGTATACTAAAGACTGGACCAATTAAGATCCTTCCTGAGCTCTGGCTACTCTGAGGTTTGCAAAATAAAATACAGATCCTTTAGATACTGTTGTAAGAGCTTTGAACATGAGAAGCTCTGAGAAAGTGCTAAGTATTGCTATTCATTTCCACTGGGTCTATGGAACTTAGATTGGGACATCTGGTTAGGAAGTCACCTTTCCATCAGCCCTCACCTGCTCAGTTCTTCACCTAAATTGTTACAGCTACTTTACAGTGGTAAACTGAATGACTCCATTTTTATCATTACCATTTAAATTTCATGGATCAGAAAAGCAGCTGACACATTTTTAAATACAGCTGAAATATACGTCACAAAAATGCTCATATATTGTTTTATTTTGAAATTTGCAAAGAAGAGAATTCTCTGCCCCTCACTCTGTTCCCTATTGCTAGGTTTTCACCACTGACACAAGAAAGCCAAAATGTCCTTACCAGTGAAGCAGCCTGTCACCTTGCGTTTCACAGTATGCCCGGAATCCAGGAAAACTGCGATAGAAGTCATATTCATCTCCAGGCTGAGGGAGCCCATTAGATGCCTTAGTAGCAGCCACCACAGTGCCAAGTGCATGCTGTTAAAAAGCATCACATCATTAAAATATAATTCCACAATGTATATTCATTTTTCTATGTCCCTGCCAGATGAACACACTGTAACCCCATTCCTCGCATTATATTACTATTCCTAAACCAAGACACAACTAGGCCTTTTTAAACAAGAGAGTTTACAACCATTTCTATCCGAGTTAATGAAACTAATACTAAAAAGAAAAGAAAAACCTTAAACTGAAGATGTTTTGGTTTAATGGAAATATTATGGGTATACTAGCTCCAACTTCAGAACCAGGAAATGCTGTCTCTCTAGGGCCATGTCTACACTATAAAATTAAGTCGACCTAATTTACATCGGCATACAGCCACTGCAGTAATTGCATCGCTTGTGTGTGTCTACACTTCGCTCCTTGTATCACCAGTGCATGTCCTTACCAGCAGCGCTTGTATCGATTTTATCGTAGGGCATTGTGGGAAGCTTCCTGAAAGCCAGTAACCATCTATGCAAGCAACATCGTGTCTACACTGACACTGCGTCGACCTAACTACATTGATTTTGATTCTACGCCACTCACAGAGGTGACGTTATTAAGCTGGTGTAGCAGGGCAGTTAAGTTTGCAGGAGCGAAATTTTAAGTGTAGTCACTTCCATTGTGAGGTCGATGCAAGGCAGCTTACATCAACCTAACTCTGTAGTGTAGACCAGGCAAATGAAAGGTCCCTGGGTGAGGGAATGTTCAGGAATTAAATTTGTAATGATGGAGACGGCAAATACTATGGTTTTAAAATCAGTTTGTAGAATGCTTGGATTAACAGTCCAATATAAGTGTCCACCTATATCCCAAAAATCAAGACCTAGCTGCTAAATGCATATTGAAAACCCTTCTTACTGTAGGGAGAGCATTACAAAAAAATTAAAAACATAGAAAGCAACAGAGGGTCCTGTGGCACCTTTAAGACTAACAGAAGTATTGGGAGCATAAGCTTTTGGAGGTAAGAACCTCACTTCTTCAGATGCAAGACATCTGAAGAAGTGAGGTTCTTACCCCCAAAAGCTTATGCTCCCAATACTTCTGTTAGTCTTAAAGGTGCCACAGGACCCTCTGTTGCTTTTTACAGATTCAGACTAACACGGCTACCCCTCTGATACTAAGAATATAGAGAATCCCACCACTCCAGTGTTGCCAAATCTGAGGGTTTCCTTTGAATTTTTTTCCTGTTAAGACACAGATAACTAAATGTAGGGCTGCTTTTGGCATCAGGGCCCATGCACGAGCTAGTACCAGCTGTTTAGGTTCAATTTATCTCATCCCCATGATTCTAGTTCTCCAGAATCCACTGCAGGGAATGCCCTAACTAATGGGAGGGGTTATGCTGACAATTTGCCAGGAATAGGAAGACTGCATGAAATTAGGAAAAAGGGAGACTGCCTCCAGTGCCCATGGAGACAACAGGCCCTAGCTTACAATTCTAGTTCCGAGTCCCGTGGCCTACACCTCTCCATACAACAGAACTGCAAACACGGACTCACTTCACGGCAGTGAGATGCAGCGTGTCCCCCCCACTCTCCCGGGGCAAGATGGGTTAAAGTGGGCGGCGCTGGGAGGCTGCACGGGGGAGCTCTGGCTACGCGTGCTGTGCGGGGAGGGGGAAGAGGATGTAGGTTGTATGTGGGGGCAGCATCCCCCTCCCCCCCCGTGCCCACGCTGGCGCCCGGGTTCCCCCCCTCCCGGGCTGCCCGGCTCACTCAAGCTCTACCCCGCCCATGGCGACCAGTCCTGTGCTGACAAGGTGGGTGGTGCAGGCCCCGGTTGCAGCAGCAGTAGGAGATGGGCGCAGGGTCCCTGCTCCAAGGCCCCGCTTCCCCACCGCCTTGCCCCTTAGAGCGAAGGCCCTGGGCAAACGGGTGCAAGGCCCATACTACAACGCCCGGCATGCAACACTCCGCCTCGATCTCGGCCGCCCAAACCCCGCTACAGCGGGCACGGAGAATGCTGGGAAATACAGTGTAGAGAATCAGAGGGGTAGCCGTGTTAGTCTGGATCTGTAAAAAGCAACAGAGGGTCCTGTGGCACCTTTGAGACTAACAGAAGTACTGGGAGCATAAGCTTTCGTGGGTAAGAACCTGAATCTGCATCTGAAGAAGTGAGGTTCTTACCCACGAAAGCTTATGCTCCCAATACTTCTGTTAGTCTCAAAGGTGCAACAGGACCCTCTGTTGCTTTTTACAGATCCAGACTAACACGGCTACCCCTCTGATTCTCTACACTGTATTTCCCAGCATTCTCCGTGCCCGCTGTAGCGGGGTTTGGGCGGCCGAGATCGAGGCGGAGTGTTGCATGCCGGGCGTTGTAGTATGGGCCTTGCACCCGTTTGCCCAGGGCCTTCGCTCTAAGGGGCAAGGCGGTGGGGAAGCGGGGCCTTGGAGCAGGGACCCTGCGCCCATCTCCTACTGCTGCTGCAACCGGGGCCTGCACCACCCACCTTGTCAGCACAGGACTGGTCGCCATGGGCGGGGTAGAGCTTGAGTGAGCCGGGCAGNAGGTTCTTACCCACGAAAGCTTATGCTCCCAGTACTTCTGTTAGTCTCAAAGGTGCCACAGGACCCTCTGTTGCTTTTTACAGTGTAGAGAGCGTCCCCTCAGGCCTCAGCATCAGCTAGGACCGCCAGCAGGAACTACAGTCCCCAGCATGCCCCGCTGCGGCGTGTGTATGTCGCAAAGCACGCCGGGAGTAGTAGTTTGCGGCGGCTCCCTCGCGTACCTTGACGAAGGAGTCGGCATCCCTGAACCCCGGTAGCACGGTGTCTGAGCAGCCCCCCGGCGGCTCCTCGGTGGCGCCGCCACTCCCCGTGTCCATTATCTGGCCCGTCTGAACTGCTGCGCTACGACTCCCCAGGCCGCCGGCAGCCGCCATCTTCGACACGGACCCACGTGACGCGACAATAGCTTAGTCTCGCGCGATAACAGAACCGGGGGGGGGGGGGGTTGCAGGGAAAGCAGAAGTGCTGCAAGACGCATGCGCACGCACTGAGAGGCGGCGGGGCGAGCAGGGGCTGCCCTATAACTTTCTGGGTCTTTCCCTCTTTTTACCTTAGAGAGGCCGAGCGAGGCGAGGCGAGCTACGTGTCCGCCTTATGGGCCCGGAGCCTCCCCCACCGTTGCCGGCAGCGTGCTCTGGGGGCGCTCATCCCAGCACTGGCCGCCCCCCTCCCCGGCACGGCCCCCCCCCCCCCCAAAACCCCCTTCAAACCCCCCCCCCCCCCCCAAGCCTGCTGCTGTCCCTGGGAGTGGGGCGCTCTCCCTGCCAAGGTGCAGGGCCCCAATGCAGCCGACTGCCCCCCACGCTATAGGGTCTGGATGCTGCCCTTGCTGTAGTCGGGCCATGAGCCTGAACCCACGCCCTAAACCTCAGCACTCCAGTCAGGGGCTTGACTTCAGGTGAGGAGAGGTTCTTCACTCTGCTATCCAGCGGGACTCCTGGAGTAAATGGACATTTCCTAGGAAAGCCTCGTCTAATCTTGACTAGACTACAGCCTGAGATAACCAGTCACATTTGGTAGCTGGCTTTGAGATTTGGAGTTTGTTCTACAGCGGTTCAGAGATTTGTGGCATAAATTTCAATCTGCCAGCAGATGGAGACTACAGCTCAAGTTTTTACCGCTGACATTCCTCCACCAGTATACAGTCTGGGGGAGTTGATTATTTCAAAGCAGGAATAATCAAAATCAAAACAGGTAAAACCCTTTCCCCCC
The DNA here is from genome assembly GCF_013100865.1 of Trachemys scripta elegans. Lineage (NCBI taxonomy): Eukaryota > Metazoa > Chordata > Testudines > Emydidae > Trachemys > Trachemys scripta. Next base: position 11,783,113 of record NC_048316.1, read on the forward strand.
CTATCCCTGTCCAGACACTTTGGATTTCCTATATGTTTCCATGGCCTGTGTTATACAGGAGGCAAAATTATAATGGGCCCTTCTAACCGTAACATCTTTGAATCTATATCAATACAAAACATTTGATAGGAAGGGACATCATCTAAACCATCATCCCTCCAAATACACACCACAGCGATCAGGTTAAAATTCTATTTCTTTGGTCTCACAGAATCAGTTTCTTGTGCTAAGAAGAAAAATGCCCAAAAATCTGGAATAAAGAAAGTTTGTGTTCTTACCAAATTGCAGCCCACTTAAGGATATAGTTGCAATTGCTGGAAACTAAAACAAAAAGATTTATGAACAGGCAAACTCCTTTGATACAGGTAGTCAATCTTGACTGTTTTTCTCCACCTGCTGTCATGAAGGAGCTATAGCCAGCCATCTGGACTGGTATAGGAGAAGACAGTCAAACCCATAACAAAAAAAACCCCCAAGTTTCTGAGAGAGATCCAATCCACTACCAACGGTGTTTGTGCCTTCTGTGGGTTTCTGCCAGGGGTTCTTAAACTTCATTGCACTGTGACCCCCTTTGGACAATGAAATGTTACTACACAACCCCAAATCCTGAGCCCCGCTGCCCGGATGGGTAGGCCAAAGATGAAGCCCAAGGGCTTCAGGCCCAGACAGGACGCCTGTAACCTGAGCCCTGCCACCTAGGGGTGAAGTCCTTAGGCTTTGGCCCGAGGCAGTGGGTCTCGGGGTTTGGCCCCAGCAAGTCCATTAAAAAGGGTTTGTGACCCACTTCGGGGTCCCAACCCATAGTTCCGCTGTGCTAGTGTGATGCTGCTGTGCCTCAATTCTGCTCCCCATAAGGAGTGCTTTGGAATAAATATGAATCCGGTCAAAATCTTTTTACACATTTTGGTGTAATTTATTGGCACAAAAATATTCAAATACAACATGGCATCTAAACATGGCTACACTTTGTATTTTGTGCATTTTGTTTTATTAATAAATCATAACTTTATTTACCTTCACCCTCATGTTTAATATCCATTATTCTCCATTTCCAGGTATGATCAATTCTCCTCCCTTCTGCTTTTTGTGCTGAGTATTCAGTTTTCCCTAATTCCCAATACTGCTCTTTAGTCCGCCAGTGTGGGAAGCTTGCAAGTGGTATTCTGAGTTTACTTTGCATCCTCCTTGCCATAGATCAACTCTCTTTGAGCCACCCTGCTTTGACTGGCTCAGAGTCTTCGATCCTGGATCTACCCCTATATCCAGATCTAGTCTGAAATGTGCTGGTTACATCACCACTGGGGTCAGACAAACCTTTCAACTACAATCCCCTCCCTCTGATTTTGGGAGAGTGTACAGAGTTTTGGGATAGGAGAGATAATGGGGTAATACAGACAGAAAAACTCTGCTTCTTTCCTCTTGCTCTCTACCCTCCAGCTCTGTCCCCACACTTAAATGAGGATTCTTGCATGAGTGCACTGAGTTCACTGCAGCCATACCAACAGGACTGACCAGGGCAATGATTCATCTGCAAATATTTTAGTAAGTTACATTGTAAGTTAAGTCAAAACCCGTATTGTGTTATTTGTAATGGGTCACCAGTTCCCCAAAGACCAAGTGAACCATATATTTGTGGTCTAGTCAGTCTTCATTGTTCTGGAAACCCAAATCAAGTCTTATGTTTCAGACAACTTGTGTTTTTCAACAGCAGCTATGAATTGGCTTAAACCAACTTTTAATATACAATAACTCTTAATTTACATTTCAAAATATTTGACAGGCTGTATTTCAGTCCAAGATTTTAGTTTGTAGAAGAATATATCTGGAGCGCAAAAGCCTCCAATAAAGGCTGTGGATACTCTGGAATCTTCTGTTACCAAAAAGGACACCTAAAGATGACAAAAGCATACTTTAATAGCGCAGTCTTACCCATCGCTTCATAAAAACAGACTATGTTAAGAAGGACTGAGGTCTCCTAATGTGCAGAAGCATTTCTAGAATCACAAGGACACTGAGGATGGGAAAGACCCATGCCTGAGCCTACTTCTTGATCCCTGATCAACACTCCTAATGTCTGAAACCCCCCAAATCCTCTGGTTCCTCGAATACAACCTACAGTTAAGAAATCTAAGAAATATGAAGGCATTATAAAAGTGTACCTGTTGACATTAGAGTATGGAATTTCCCTACCATAACTAGCAATTGGTGATATACATACAATTGGAACATCTTATTTCAAATGCGTAAAACCTCTGAGTTGATTTAAATAATCCCCTTTTCTGTTTATAACAGATTGCCTAAGGTAACCTAACAAAATGGTCACAAAAGTTTACAAGCTTAGACACAATGTCTACTCAGCCATCCTCAGCATGATTATGGAGATAAGAGTAATGATATTTTACTTGACTGTTCTCCATTTGGAAGGCTAATTTAAAGACAAACTCACCATCCAATGTAGCACTGGCAGAGATTCTCATGGGAAGTAGCTTGCTTAATAAGCAATTCTACTTGTGTGGGTACATCCAGAGTTTCATCATGAGAGAAGTCTCGACCTTTACAATTAAAGTGAAAGAAACATTAAGGAAGGCCGTAAGCCAAATTACATAGCTTGGTTTGGTTGGCAAGTTGTGGAGCAATGTGAAGATGACTTTCTGTCCTCTTATAATATATATTTGGCACAGAACTGTTCAAAGACAAAAACCTCAAAAGCCACATTGTGTCTATTTTGAATCCTTTAGAACACAAGTGTTTTTGATGACCCATCAGCATCTTCTCTATCCCCACCCTCTCCTTCAAACAGACAAAAGTAATGTACTTATTAAAAATTCCTAGTAGAAGGAATCCACTGCCTAGCTACATTAAGTACCTAATTCTAGTGGTTCTTTTATACATCATTAAGAGTCTAAAATGTCACATCTAAATTTTTCCAGTTGCAAAGCCAGTAAAAGGAAAGCCTGTTGCTGGAGATTTGATTTAGAATCATCACCTAAAAGATGAACTGGTCAGATCTGATACAAATTAATTAAAATTACCTCTACATTTTCCAAGTAAGATTGCCTTCCAGAATACAAATTACAAAGCCCAAATATATTAAATGGCTCTGCCCAATTAAGAAACAGGATAATCTGAAATAAAATTGATGAAGAACTAGCACAAAACTGAAATATGATAGTGCCAGGCAAGCTCTTAAACCTGAACATAATTCTAATGTCTGTATTACTTTTACGATGTTTTATTTTAGAAAGTATACACTTACCAGTGAGTTTATCTCGAACCCTGTTAATAATTTGAATAGCCTTCTTATTGAGAGCCTCTGGCTTCACTAACCCATCCCCTACTAGAAGACAGAAGTGAAAACAACGTTTAGACTTTATTTGGACAACAATGATCAAAACAATCTGTGATGCAGTTACTTTTTTGCCATGAACAGTTGACACACAAACCGCTGTAAGCTACTGGGTTTAATTAGAGAAGAGAGCAGACAGTTACAAGTTCTTATCTATGCTGACAGAGAACCCCTTTTTGCCCCACCTTGGATAGCTGTCATCTGTAGAGCGCTGAAGGTGCTGATTTATGAACTAGTTGCCCATAATGTAAAATGTATGAGGTTTGCACAGGAACTTACTGAAGGAATGGATGGATTCAGGCACTGTGGTCCCAGTTTTCTTATGGGCTGTCTCACCCAGCTCCACATTATCCAACATTTCTAATGAGAGAGGGGAGAATATCAATACAATCATCAAATACAAAGAAGATTGGCATTTGTTTGCTTTTCAGGAGATTCTCCTGCACAGCACTTTCAACAGTGTAAAAACTTCGATTTTAAAGGAAATTATGGCAGTATAAATATGAAGCCAAAAGGCAGATAAAGTAACATTTTTTAAGGTTCAGTTTGTAGCTCAAAAAACCCTTACACTCAAGCTCAAGTATGTTGTGTAAACTTCTGGTTTACATGCAGTTCTTACCACCATGAAGTTATGTGATGGGCAACTGCACTTTTAAACTTTTTTTTTTTTTTTTATGCCTGGTCACTGCTACAACATTTGCAGAAAACAGCACTTCAACTGATCTAGTCTATACAACAGAAAAGTTCTCCAACAGCATCTAAGATTACAGAAAATAAATTCTTCATTTCCCAACATGCAAGTGAATTTATTTAAAGCACTTGTTGATGTATGTGTGTTTGAATGAGAGCTAGGAGCATCATGAGATTAAATATAACATGTTGAGCAACATGCCTTTTTAGGACTATGCTAAAATGTTTACGTTGTCATTAAAACTGACACAAGGAAATGGAGCATTAAATTGGCCAATGTACTTCAGTATTGCGTGAAGCTTTGAATATCATATTCTATATAGCATTTATCAATAACCCTCCCTCCCCCGCAGTCTTACTGGTGACTTGGATTGACTGACTTAGACTCCTAGACTCATAGACTTTAAGGTCAGAAGGGACCATTATGATCATCTAGTCTGACCTCCCGCATGATGCAGGCCACAAAAACTGACCCACCCACTCCTGGAATAATTCTCTCCCTTGACTCAGCTGTTGAAGTCCCCAAATCATGATTTAAAGACTTCAAATCACTGAGAATCCTCCAGCAAGCGAAACCCTGCCCCATGCTACGGAGGAAGGCGAAAAACCTTGTTTTTGAGAAGCTTACTAAATTGTGGCTAAGTGTGCTGAATGCCCCCATTGCTCTGATTAAAGGGATTATAACTCAAAATTAAAACATACTTTGTATGTTTATGTGCTGAAAGCCGCAGTTAACCTTAAAGGACCCTTCAGTACATTTTGCTAATTGAAAGATATTTTAAAAAGACACACAATTAACTTAAAATAGTAGCCAAGTAACTGAAGTTATTGAAACCCTAGTATTAAACATTATAGTAAATTGAAACCCTAGTATTAAACATTATAGTAAATGCTTTCCTTTGACATTTCTCCTATAAGTCCATTAGCAACCAGCTGTTAGGATTTTGTGTAACATATTTACCACTATGTTGCTATGTGAAACTTTACTGAGCTTACTGCAGCATTACTATGCAAAACCGAGCAAGTACAGTACATATCACAGGTTATAATTACTCTGTGGGTTGCACCAACTTTTAGGTACTCCACAAAAATCCTGATGCCACATTACAATGTGAATATGACTACAAAGCCGTGGCTGCTATTCAAGCTGAAGTAGCTTTTTCCATTGTGCTTTTGAAAAAGAAAAAGGACTCGAAAAATATTTTTCAAAATTACGCTCCAATTAAAAATGACCCAACTGAATTAAATTAAATACAATAAAACGTTATACACACCTACTGACTGACTAGCTGAATAGGAGTCTGTCCTTGTTCGTGATCGTTTATTGCCTTTTGTATTTGCTGCAAAGAAAATAAAATGCTTAAGTCTTTTTATCTTTGAACTATAGACTTTGGAAATATCAGCTTCTCAAACTGAATCAGACTTCCTCTGAATGACACAGGGTTAAGTGTCCTGTCGCTTCAGGCAGATAACGTGTGTGTGGCTTTTCAAAATAAAGATGACAAATAATTCAAAAGCACTCCAGTAATTTTATTTTTAATTTAGTTTCACCTCTCCCTTTAAGGGCAAATGGGATTTCATCTCTGTGTTTCTTTATTTTAGGACTCTTGAACACAGTCCTGTTAACATTACTGTGTGTGCATAGACTGCAGATTTAAACCACCAAGGCCTGAGTTTGAAGACATTTGATTTTGTGCTCCTGAATGTCTTACATTTATACAGTTTACTCTGATTTACTTCTCTCCCCTGCTCTCACTGTTTCCCCAAATAACTTACTGTCCATCAGCCTCCAGTTCAGTAAGGGGTCATAGACAAAGGCCTCTAGCACAGCCATGACACTGTCTTTATGTTCTCGCAGGACTTCCATCACAGTGTGACAGGTGATTCTGTAGTTACCATCTAGGCCAGTCACCTTCAGAACAGAAAGAACTGAATCAACAGTGGTGCCCCTTTTACCTTCTGACTCCAGCCCTCATCATTCCCATGGCAGGACATGCCTGTATCTTGACCAGAATCCCCTTACATCGTGTTCCATTTATTAACAGAAGATACAGGTTCATTACAAGTTTAAGAGGCCCCAATATTCTGATTTACTGCCTGCTGGTGACATGGAAATGAGGTCCAGGTGACACTCATCTTGAAGCCCTGTGCTACTGGACTGTGTTTGGTTCATGGCCAATATTTGGGCTGAGGAAATATGGAGAGGCCTGGGAAATTACAGGACCGTGTTTCCTTTTAATCAATGAAGAGTTGTTTTCATATTTAACATATTGTAAAGGTCACATGGGAAATTTATTTAAAGGAAAATGCAGCTGAAATATTAGCACCTCGGCTCCTTATGGAATTGGGGAGATTCCACTACAGTAGAACACACAGGGATAGCTGGGGAACCGCTGACATCTTCTTAGGAACAGTCCCCTTTCTGTCCTATTAGAAAGGTGGCTGCTAACTCCCACCTACCTCCATAGCATTTGTCAACATCCTTGTAAGTCTAAATGGAATCTTCTCAGGAAACTTCTCTCTTGTCATTGCAACCTGAATACACAATAGAAGAGAATCAGTTAACTAATACACTAACTTTGCAGATATTTCCTTCTCCTCTTCCTTGAAAAAGCAGTTTGTTAATAAGTAAGGGACTGGCTTGCCTGATATAACTCTGAATGTTGTGGTTATAAAAAAGGAAAGAAATGTGTGGAGAGGAACCAAAATGATAAAAGGTTTAGAAAGCCTGACCTATGAGGAAAGATTAAAAAAAACTGGCTATGTTTAGTCTTGAGAAAAGACAACTGAGGGGGACCTGATCAATTGTTCTCCATATCATCTGAAGGTAGGACAAGAAGTTAATGGGCTTAATCTGCCACCAGGGAGATTTAGGTTAGCTATTAGGAAAAACTTTCTAGCCATAAGGGAAGTTAGTGCTAGAATAGGCTTCCAAGGGAGGTTGTGGAATCCCAATCTTTGGAGGTTTCTAAGAACAGGTTGGACAAACACCTGTCAGGGATGGTCTAGGTTTATTTGGTCCTGTCTCTGTGCAGGGGGCTGGACTTGATGACTTCTCAAGGTCTCTTCCAGCCCTACTTTTCTATGATTCTCTAGTTATTGGAATTTTTTTTGAGGGAAGCTGTAAACATGACTAGATAAGGAATGTAAGAATCAAACTAAGAGTCTGTGCCCGTGCTGTTGGTACAGAGTAATGTACTCCATATTTCAGTCACAAATTGGTGTAAGGATTTATGTGAAAACCACTACTGATATTTAGCACTCAATGTTTGTAAAACAACTGTATAACTAATCTCAACATTCCGGTGAGGTAGGTGTGCATTCTCTCCATTTTACTGACAGGTAAAGTGAGGCACAAAGTAGTTAAGTGACATGCCACAAGACCACACTGCAAGTCAGTGTCAGAGCTAAAATAAGAACTCAGGAGTTCCTGGATCCTAGTTCTGCCTTTGCTGTACTGGATAACAGGATATTTCTGAAATATAAAAATAAACACTTTTTTTTTTTTTTAAAAACAACACATTTTTAGTACAAAAGCTCACCTCAAAACAGTCCCCAAAGTCAATATGCAGGATCTTTCCACTCAGCCTGTCTAGCATCAGGTTGGAAGGGTGTCTTTGTGGAAGGAACAGGAGAGAAGCCAGAGTGACAGATGATTAGAGAGTTATAGAAAAATGTATCAAAAGTAAGTCATGGCTTTTGTCTAGGAGGACATTTATCTTTGCAAGTCAGAAGACAGCCAATGATTGGAGACCTCTGATCGGGAAGTTATCTCATGATAAATAGCTTTCCTGAAGCACTTCCATCCTGGTGTGATTAGATTCTGTAATTACAACTCAGGAGTTATAAGAAATCCTCTTGTTTTTGAAGATAAATGTCCTATTAGACCAGACGCATCACTATATTTTTGGATATGCACATTTTGTCTGTCTTTCATGCTGTTTTTATTTTAACCCCCAAGTTTCATAGGCTTATAACTTAATTATCAAAAGTTCTAAGCTCAAGAGCAAATGATTACAAAAATGTTGCAGAAAGGTTTAGTTGTTATGTTACAGACCTCTAGTATAAAAATACTGGTTTCAGATGGATTTTCAAAGGCGTTATTAGGGCCTACTGGGGCAGTAATCCACATACTAAATCAAAAGTTTAGACCATCTTTGACTGGTCCATTGACATACATATTTAAGTGACACACCAATATGCATTTGAACAATAGTCTAGTATGAGGAAAATAATGTATGTTTTAAATATTATCTACATACATATTTAATCATATACTTCTTAGGTAATATTTATGGACAAGAAAATCAGAATTAAGTGACACAAAGGAAACTGTATTAAAGACCTCACTAAAACCCATTAATATCAAGCACCTGTTTTTTACCCAGATAAGATGCCCCAAGGGAAAGAGGCACACTAGATTGATGCTGTGTGAAAGTTGTGATGGCAGCAGTGAGCTACACCTCCTGTAGCAGTTGTGATACAAGATACACTTAGGTTACCTCTTTAAAAAGGAAATATTGAGTGCTGTCAGTATGAATGCTCGCTATCTACCAAGCACTGCACAAACAGTCATTTATCCTCCCAGAGTAACAACATTGGGAGGTTCTCTCTTTTTGACAGATGGGGTACCAGGTTAAGTGATTTATTCAAGGCCACTCAGTGAGTGAGTGGTAGGTCTGGAATTAGAACTCTCAGCTCCTTAGTTTTGTGTTTATTCCTCTAACCACACTCCCTCTCGAAAGAGAAGACACTCATGTCATGCACTCAAGAGACATACAAACCCTAGGGCTTGATCCTGGAGCACTGACCTTAATGGGAGTAGTGGCAGGCCCTGAAAGATGAGATCATTTGGAGTTTGGAACAGCCAAGATGAAAGTAGTTATCACAAGAGAATAGCCAGGGAATGAGCTGATGGGAGCATGACAACTATTTCAGAATGGAATCTATAAATCCTCGTTAGCGACACTTATTTCAAAGAAAATATTCCAATTTCGCTTACCTGTCCCCAAGGCCCAAAATGTACCCAACCATTGACATCACAGCTAGTGAGCGGGTGTAATTAGTTCTTCTGTCAAACCACACCTGAAAAATAAGAGATGAAATGAAACAGTTCTGATTAAACTGGGTGTGCCTCAAACAAATTCAGAAAATGCATACAAGGCACAGGCACTGAAGCTGGTTAATTATGCTAATTCAGTTTACATTTCACCATTTTAATTTCTCTAAGGGCTGGTCCACACTAACCCCCCACTTCGAACTAAGATACGCAACTTCAGCTATGTTATTCATGTAGCTGAAGTCGAACTATCTTAGTTCGAACTTACCGCGGGGTCCACACGCGGCAGGCAGGCTCCCCCATCGACTCCGCGTACTCCTCTTGTCGAGCAGGAGTACCGGCGTCGACGGCGAGCACTTCCGGGATCGATCCCAGAAGATCGATTGCTTACCGCCGGACCCGGAGGTAAGTATAGACGAACCCTAACAATAAATTAAATCTTAGTCTTTCATCCATGAATTCTTTATCATCATCATACAAAATATATCATATGCTGCTCTTGGGGATCAAGGGAATAATCTTCATTCAGTTGTGTACCTATAAACAAAGACATGTATTTACATGCTGCAAACACTCCGTTCACAGAGAGGACAACATATTTAGCTGTCTGCAAGAGTCATTAGTAGTGACTGAAAGTGAATGTACCTCAGAGCTGGGACTTTTTAGCCACAGCAGTTTGGCAAGATCATCACCAGCAGTATTATTGACAGCGTGTTCAAACACCTCCACCTTCTGCATCAAAGTCAGGTGGTCGTAGTCTGGAGCCATCTAAAATAGAGAAATGTTGTTCAGCAGTCACCAAGTTTTTCATAACAATTCTGAAACAGCTGCAATATGAGGAATGTGTCAATCTCTACTAGTTTACAGAGTAAAACAATGAGAAAATGATTAAATTACCATTAATTGCTCTGCAGCACAAACCAATTCATTTTCAGCAAACTCAGCCAAAAGAACTCATTTGAAATGCAATACCCCACGGTGTGGCCACAAACATTCCAACAGCTACTTTTATTGTTAAAAAAGAGCTGAGAGAGAATTTGAGTTCTGGAGAAAGATTAAGTCTTCTGGGTTATGATCCCCACTCTGTTTACTGACAGAACCAGTAGTACAAGCTTCCCTCTACTTCCCCCACCAATGTGCAATTTTCATAGCTCATTAAATTTTGGGGCTCTGCTTATGCTAGTAAATATCAGCTCCAGTGGCACTCTTTGTGATATGGACAAATCTGCTAGGAACCAGACTGATCTCTACCAACCTCATTTTAGCTGTAAGATGGTAAGAACTTGTGGTCACTATCAACATGGCAAGTGAGAGGTGAATAACTCCACAGCCTATCACTAATTTATGAGTGCTTTGGAATATTCTAGCATTTTTATTTTATATTCGTGCACAGTTATTAAAGTAATTTTAATACGAAAAGGGATCAAAAGACAGGTAAATAAATGGGAAGAAGAGCCTGTCCCATTGCTCTCACTACTCAGAGGGCTACTGGAGATCGAACAGAACAGCGAATTGTGTGCCAGTCTCGCCCTTTACCCGCAGCATGATGCGATGTTCGATATTGAGAAGGATCTTTTTCTTTTCCCTGTAGTCTCGGATGAGCGCGTGCAGAGTGTCACAGTGGGGAACCCAGCCAATCAGGCCAGAGTTTGTAGACAGTGGAATAACCGCGTATCTCTGGATGCTAGGGAGAGAGGGAAAAAAAAAAAAAAAAAAAAAAATCACAGCTCAAATTGGTGTATTTTCATGATGTTCAAAATCTACCGGTCTAGAGCAACCTACCACCTAAATCTCAGGAATGTGATGTATCCAATTCATTACTTTATCACCCAGTCTTTTTTCAAATTAACTGGAGAACACTTCTTGATAAGAGTACTACTGTTTACTCTTAACATAAACTGCTTAAAATAATTCTTAAGCTCATGGAGAGTTCGCTTTCTGAAGCTTTGGGGTAAGTGACTCACAACATTCAATTAATTGCAGATGGCATTCTGCTTGATATGTGCTCACATGTGAAACACAAGGGTGCAGAACTACAGTCAGTGGCTACTTAAATTGAGCACCAGTGTGAGTATGCAGTGGCTATTCTAAAATCTTCTTGTCAAGAATCCACCATTTCACAAGATTATATGTACCTTCCAAAGTAGGATTATAAACTACATTACAATATCAACAAAACAGTCACTGGACTCTAGTAAGCCTGCAAGATTATTAATGCTCTTAGGCTCCAGAGCCAACAACAGAAATGCCTTGAATTGCAATCATCTTGAAGATGAAGAAACTCCAATGAAAGGGTTTTATTTAAAACAAAAAAACATAAAAAAGCCCCTCCTCCTTTCGACGTACATTATCTCCAGCTATGAGTTACATAAATGTTGCATTTTGTGTTGTGTTACTGGATTTTCCATTTCTTCATCAGCTAGCAGAAAGTGTAGTGGGCGTTAGGTGCATCGGCATTAATGCATTAGAAGATCCTATATTTGCTCCAAATACCTGAGGTTTTTACGCAGAGATGTCGGGTCATTGGCCAGCAGAGTGTTGACTAGTCCAAAGAGCTGCATCACTCTTTCATCCTGGCGAAGGTCCTCATGGCCCTTCAGAAGGAATACAAACTCATGCCCGTTGCTTCCTGTAAGAGAAGATACGGGGCGTGGTGAGGTGGAGTGCAATATCTTACTTGAACAATCAGATGAAGTCTGAATCACATTTAAACGGACAGAATGACAGCAAGATTCAGAATGCTGGATAGATCTTTCTGAGGGCGGAAATTCACTTGTTAAGGAATAATGCGACAAAACAAGTCCTGATTTCTTGAATAAATGGTTGGTATTCATTAAAAAAAGGTCACCAAGACTCCACCCTTCAGAAGGAGATGCAATACTAAGATAAATAAGACAATAGGACACTGACATGACAAAATGCACAAAAGCTCTACTGCTTTCTTGCAGTTGTGAATTATGTTGTCACCTTTGGCATCTCTCTCCACACTCACTCACTCTCAAGCTCCCCGTCACTGTATTCAGGCCTTCATATACACTGTAAATCTAATCCTACTCCAGTCCTCCACCCGCTTTCTTGGTCTGCATACCCCTCTTCCTTTAGTTCCTTTTGCTCTTCCAAACTGTGTGTAGCCAAAGGAACAAACTGGTGGCCTAAACATCAGCCGTATAACATTACTCCCTGCAGCCATGGGTTTGACTCCTGTCAAAGTCGATATAGACTTTCACTCTGCTGGGTTAAAGGAGTTGAATACAATGCATTTTACTAAATGTTTTTTCAGACAGAACATAAAAATCCAACGGCCTGTTTGTTCTGAACATAAAATCAAAGATATTATGCTGATTATATAATTTCCATTCCTTTCCACTATTGCGTAGCATGCCATGAGCCAGTTGGCTGACTGCCTCCATCCCAAAGATGGTTACGGGTCAGTGTTACTTTAGCTATGTAGCTGAAGCACGCTGGGATGCAAAACACTCTATACAAGTATTTCCCTTATCCTCCAGTTCTATGCTTGCTTCTTGATGAGGAGCTAGGGAGAGAGTACATGTTGATATTTCCAGGAATAGGAAAGTAGGGCAATCTGAGCAGCTGGCCTGTCCTGAAAATCATTTACAGAAAATGAAAAATCTGCTTTCTAAAGGGACTATAGTGAAGACTTTCCTGAAAAAGTATACAGCCGGAGCTAAACTCAGCTTGCATTTCTCACCCATTAATGTCAATTTCCTGGGCCTCTGCTTGGACGTGATGACCTGCAGCGATGGTGCAATGGATTGAATGCGGATGATTGGCTGGTTGGGATCATATGTTCCTGGCACCGCTAATTCCAAATCCCGGCACATGAGGAGTTTTGGTGACACATACTGTAGTTCTAAGGAAGTGAGCTGCCAGCAAGAAACAAACAAACAGAACCAGAGTTTTATATACTTCTATATGTCTATTTAATACCATTGAAATATTAAAAGAGTTGATTTTATGGAGGGCATAGAACAGTTCACAGTCAACCATCAGTACTTCAGTTACTTGCAAAAAGCACCGCATAAGGTGCAAGCCAGCAGCAGGTATTTCTGGAATACCCTTGTTGAGTATTTTGGATAAACACATATGGGTTTTGACAGCTTACACTGCAAGACCCAGAACTGTACCTCTCCCCCCACCTGAGGCAGCTGCTTAGAGATCCGCCTGAACACATGGTAATAGAGATCCCAGGCCTGGGTGAGGTCCTTGACATTTCCTGATTTCATGTACTTCCTGCACCATTCCTGAGCCTCCATTAAGTCTCTGCCATATGCCTGGGGAGGAAGAAGAAAAATTAACCCTTACTACAGTGGAACAAATGAGGAGAAAATACTCATCACTTACAAAGAGCTTCATTTATGTAATTTCAAGATCCTGTCCAATCACAAACTGTTCCCAAGGTTACAAGGCAAATCAGTGGCGGGATCAAGATTAGAACGCAGGTATTTCTGGCTGTGTTGACTCTATTGGACAATGCTGCCCCACACAGATTTCACCCCCAAAGGAAACCAGAAAAGGCAGAAATACCCTTTAATGGTGTAGCTGTGGGGCTAAAGCAACAGTCACAAGATCAAATAAGCTGCTATGCTGACTAGGGGAGGAGTCCTCTCCATCACCTGCACTGGTGACAGCATTGATGCTGACCATGAAGCAATGTGACCATGAGGTAGAGGAAATTACTTCAAAGGAGGAAGCACTTACTCTCATAGACTGCTTTGGTGGGTATATTTTACAAAGCCCACATAATGTCTGTTATACACTAGACTCCAAGTGCCATTTGTTTGATCAGATTATGCCCATGTAAAATTAGAGTCCCCAAAGATCAAGAACGCAGAAATAAGTGTCATGGATAAGTAATGCTTGAAGCTAGTGTCAACTATCTCAAGAGCCTCACCCTTAGCTCAATTGGTGGGATAACCCCCCACCTCTGTTTCAGAGTCTAGAACTGGGTTTGAAGCATGTTCCCTCCCTGAAGCACTCTTCATTCTCAACATGCTCCTCAATCTGACTGAAAGGATGCAAACAAACAGTGAGACGGTCAAAACTCCTCTCAGGGGCCTCGAATTGGGACTCTTTGGAGGTAGGCTTTATTGTACAGGAGAGCAGTCACTCTGTCAGGCTTCCACAATGAAAAACCAGAGTTACAGGGAGAGAGAGAGAGAGAGAGAGAGAGAGATAGACACACCACGCCACACACAGCAGCCCTCCATTCAATAATAAAAAAATCCATTGCCTTTTTTACTACCTTGATAAAAAGTACTGGGAATGTTTTTGAGGCAGGGCGTTCATTTTTTGGGGCTACAGGAAGCTCAGACTGCACTCCACTAGCAGATACCTGATTGAAAGACGTTTCCTTGAGAGTCTGGGGCCCACGCTCCATCATAGCATGGAGTGGCTCCAGCACCTCAAACATTCCCTTCACATTCCTCTCTCCAAAGTACAGACGGGATGCCTCTTCCAGCCCTTCATGCCACATCTCATGCCAGAGGATGGCTACACGGATCAGCTCTTCGCTCACCTGGATTAGGATAGGGAAGATAATAAATTCCTATGGGGGGAAAAAAATCGCATGGACGCAGAGAGGCTTAAAAGTAAATCTGTTAGTCTTTAAGGTGCCACCAGACTCCTTGTTGTTTTAAAAGTACTAGACTACTTTCACCTTGAGAATGGTTTCACCTACTCCCTGCTGATGGCTAGAGGATGCCACACAAACCTCTACTTGATAAACTTTCTCCTGTGAGTACCCTACTGGACTACTATAAACTGATTTGCTCCCCTGCCAATATGTTTGCAATCACATGAAGTTTGCCTGCTAATATATTCCTGTCTTTCAGTTATTCATTAAGAATTTAGCAATCAAGATAAACTGGCCCCTTCCCCAGAAACAAGTCAGACTGTTTCCCTTTCTCATTAAATTAATGTTTCTCTTTATGGAGCTAATGATTCCCTTTCCCCATTCTCCTCACCTCCCCAGGTTCATCTGTGACAAACATCACAATCCCAATATTTAAAGTTTATGGTCCCATCACACTAGAAAGTCTCCTGGAGACTGTGTACTCCAACACTATCATTCCTTCCCAATGAATTAATCATACTCAGAATCAACAAATCAACATTTTTCTTTGGTTTCATGGGAGAGAATATTGCTACAAGAACAGACCAAAAAACCTTAATATGGCTGGTGCATCAGTCCCTGGAATGATTCTTTATTGACCATACACACAGCACTCACCATCATCGCCTGCTGTACCAGAGTGTTACTGTGCTCACACATGTTTTTCAGGATCTTATTGGCAGCATTGTGGCGTGCAGTTGTGGTGGACTTAGAGGCCACAGTCAAGGGGTAGATCAAAGCCTATGACAGACATCACACAGTAATAATTTATAACTGCACACACATAACAGCGGCTGCATAGATCAAGAGACTAACAAGAGTAAAACAAAATAAAATAAAGTCCAAGCACATAGAAACCAGGTGACAAATCTGCTTCAATACTATTCTACTAAGAAATGACAATTTTGCAGCAGAAAAAGTAACTCACTTATTGAAATGGATAACTGAAGGATTAAACATTTGTTTTTCCATCAGAAAGTCCCACTATCTGAAATGCTTGGATTTTCACTGATCAGATAGCAGGGTAATTCCAGTGGTGATGAACTGGTGCCAAACTGATAGAGGAAAGAAAATTCTTCTCCCCAGCATGCTAGGACAGATTCTCTACACCAAGGTAGGAAATGCAGCTAGTGTGTTAGCAACAGCTACTGTTCAATAACAATTACTTAATGGAGTTAAATTTAAGGAATCAATTTTCACCATCAGGTGTCCCAACAGACAGAGAGGACTTTAAATTCTGTCTGGGCTCAATGCTGCATGTCTCATCTGCCCCTCATGTCTATCTTTTCTGTGAGGCGGCTGAGGGGAAAAATCTTTCAGGGGAATGAGTAAACTATTCAGGCGAGATAGCAGTAATAAAGCTTGTCTGATATAAACTATAACCAGTCCTGTGCCAGCATCTGACCCTCACTCCTTCACTCCCTAGTCACTCTCATTATAGACATCTAATAGAATAAGGAAGCTTTACTTCACCAAGAATCTATTGAGAATCTTCCTCAGGGCCACAGCTTACCTGCGGGTGATATCTTCCAATATCTGTGAGGAGCTGGTGAATGAGGCGCCCCACTAAAGGCCGAGGGGTATCGATTCTTGCAATGAGCTGAGGGATCACCTGATAGCAAAGGTGAGAAAATAAAGATCCCAGTCACACTCGCAGGTATAGTTCACAAGCTGTTCAGTCCAACCACTCTCATCAGAGACCTCAAAGGCTCTGTTTGTCTACCGCAAAGTAGCCAGAGATCCCAGCATGCATTCTACAAACTAGACAGAGAATACAGAGATCCAAATGGTGATGTCAGAGATACAGAACAGCTATGTGACTATCATGTGCAACCAGTCCCTTGTGGTAGATGTTAATTCCTGCACACTGTGGTGGATGATACTCGCCATGCAAACTGTTGCAGGCTTCTCCCACATCTTGAACAAGCAAATAAAAAGTGGAGCCTCTTGTATGAAATGCAGTCTACACCGTCATCCTGAAACAGACTGAGGGTCTGGATTACAGATGAGTAGCACAGCAGGGTTTCACACCCCATTGCCATTACTGCATGTTATGTCTAACTTTAAAATCCCTCATCCTGTCTCCTTCTCTGGCACTAATCAGATCAGACAGGCATCCAGGCATGCTGCTCCAGTGTCTGTCCAAGGTGCTTATTAAAAGATTTACAATTCCTACTGTGAGTACCCTGCTCTCATCAGGTCACGTACAGAGGTTCCATTGGCAGGGTGCCATTTGGGATATTACAGTCATTGAGATTCCAAAGGGCTAGGTAAGAAGTGGAATCTACCCCAGCCCCTTCTCCTTACCTGCAGCCAGGTGTCTATTTGGATTGCCTTGACCCCTTCAACCAGAGCTTCATTGACATCAGGCCAGTGACCATAGTCAAACCATAGAGTAAGGACCCTGAAAAAAGAAAAACAGGACATTCCAGTGTCTTGTTTTCAGAACTTACAGCAGTCTCTTCTTCCCCACAACCAAGAACATGTGGTTATAAACAAGCTTGGACTGACTGTTCAGTCTTCGATTTGTTTAGCTGTACATGAAGAGAGCAGGAACATGTTACAGAGAGTCCTAAAGTGAGTGAGTTCTGTACATCACTAACAGCTTGATGTTGTTTGGTGTGTGCTTTATTAAGTACCTGAGAGTGTCCTGTAGATTGTTGCCTCGAGACAGAGAGATAGAACGGAAGAAACCCTGGACAGCAGGGACTGTATACAGCAAGAGGGTCTTGGACAAATCCTGTGGGAATGAAAATAGCTGCCTTAGTTCTACAAAAGCATCTGAGGTGAAGGATGTAGTATCAGCGGGAAGGAGGTAGGCAATGGAGTGCAAGCTGAATATGTCTCTCTCAGCCTGCAGGCTGCCCCCATGAATTCTGAGCAGAGGGGAGGGAAAAATATATACAGGCATGCATATGATTCATACCAACCCTGTCTCTAGCCCTCACTCCCACAGGACATATTCATATACTCCAGCACCCAGTACTCTATACTTAAGTCCATACCTACCTCCCACCCTTGCAGAGAATACGTAGATACCCCCTGTTCTTTCCTCACCACCTCCCCTGCAGTGCAACAGCAGCTAGGGTTCTAATTATACTTGAATTTATGGGCAAACATTATAAAACACTAAGAACTACTAAAACTTTCTGCTTCAAATTATACCTTCCTATAATGTGCGTCATTAGAGACTTCTCAGAAAGGAAAGTCGCATGATATGCCTTTGAATCAATTCACCCACCAAGCGGCGCCACTCATCCCCAGCAGGCAGGGAGGGCTGTACCTCAGTGACTTTCTTTTGCACAGGAGATGGAATGGGACTGTTCTCTGTGCTCTCTGCCTCGCTGTCGCTGCCGCTGCCCTCCGTGTTGGCGCTGGTGATGCTGGCTCCACTGGCATGACGCAGTTTCTTCTTCTCATCTCTGGCCTGGTTTTGATGTTTGTAGTGAAGCACAGCCTCAAAGTTCATCACTGCCCAGGCATGCCAGGCCTGCCGATGGAGGAGCAGAATATCAACAGGAATCCCAAGAACGATGAAGCCTCTACACAGCCCTACTTTCTAGTGATTAAAGGATCCCTGCTGCAGCAAAATAAAATTAGCTCCCCCCTCCTCCCATCTAGCTCGTCGAAGGACAAGAGGAAATGAAATATAAGGAGAGGACAATGGGGGAGACACAGAAGGGTACATGGTGAGGAGCAGGCTGCCCAAGGGGATATCTGGTCTCAAATGTGTAGGAACACTTAGTTCTCAAAGGAGCTTCTGGCTTCACCGTGGAAATCCTATAGAATTACAACACGTTGTGGAACAAGTTTTAACACTTCCCCATAGATTAATTTCCCCTGTTCATCTAAGTAGCCATAATTAACCCACAAGGGAGAAGATCTTAAATGTGACAGCATGGGTTGAACTGCAGTCCTGTTCCACTGGTCAGCAAACATCAGCAGTTGCATTTTGACCTGAGCTGCAGGGTCACTTCCACTGGGGTCAGTGATATACCAGTGTCTAACCTAGTTTAAGAGGGCAGAAGGTTATATGGGCCGCACAAGGCTGTGTTGTATTTTGGGATACAGGACTCCTTGTATTGCCTCCATGGTTTAGTACTGAGTTCTCTCCTCGGCTACCTTGTACCAGTTGCCGTCGTGCTCGGTTGAGGCACTGTAGTACTGCAGGACTTTGGGGATAGTGCTCTCATTGATGCCTTGCAGATTAAGCTGCCACTCGCCCAGTTTCAGGAAACACCTGAAAAAGCCAGGAAAATTAACCACCCGAAAACAGAACAAGCATTACGAAATCAGACTGTCGGTTTAAAATGCAGAATTCTTGTCCAAGCTCTGAAAAGAATGATCTGGAAACCCATTCAATAAACCACCTTTAATCACAGATGGGGAAGAGCTACGCTGTAGTTAAAGTAGCTCACGAGGGTCAAGACTCCAAAGGTTCTGTTTCTAAACTCGGCTGCTAACTTGCTTTGATTCTGGGCAAGTCACAAACTCTCTGCGCCTCAGTATACCCAGTTATAAGATGAGGATAATAAGTGTCCCACGAGGCATCGGGAGGCTTAATTAATGTTCATAAAACGTTCTGAAATCCTCATATGAAAATCACAATACGGGGGACGCTGTCACTATATGAGGTGCTGGATAACGTATTGAGTGGCCACAGATAAAAGCATCACATAACCCACCCACTGCCAGCAGGCCCTGAGGGAATGCGCTATGAAAACCAGTCACTGGGGCGCATGGAGATTAGTCTTGGCCAGAGCCAGGAATCATTGTTCACTCCTGCCCTGAAGACAGGAAATAAAATATGTTCATTGCAACAGGAGGGATGCACTGAAAGGTTTAATGCTTAGTTCCCTCGGGAAGCTTTAAGTGCAATAATGCAGCCCAGTCCTTTCTATCTGTTTCAATTTTCAATGAGTGTTACACAGGAAAAATTCAGTGCTGAACTCATCAGCACTTGCCTTTCAAGCTAGATCATTACAGGTGGCGTAGGAAGAGAATGGCTGTTATAAAACTCTCATTCTGGAAAGAATATACAGTTAAGAAAAAATAAAGGTCCTTTTTAAAGTTCGGTTCAGCAGTAAAACATCATCATCTTTTGATCATTCAGTTTCTTACTCGAACAGGAAATGATAGAATCTCCAGGCCCCAAGAACTCAGAAGGGAAACTGGCATTTTTGCTAGACGTATTTTTAACGTAACACTATTTTTTAAGAGGCTACCTCAAGCTGGGCACCCGGTTCCCAGAAGCACAGCTGCATCAAGTGCCTGAGCTGCCAGACGCCTGGATGTGCCAGGCTGAGCCAGCCATGTGGAAGTGTTTCTTTACTGCTGACTGGAACCCCCCAAAACCAAAGAATTAATCATGCTGGGACCTCTGGCTTCTTCAATCAATCAGCCACACAGCAGGAAAAATACAACCAGCTGCCTGAGACAAACACAAGCTTGCTTAAATGATGTCTCAGTGTCATTAACCAATGTCATTCAGCAGAGCCTCTGAATTTGCAGAAGGCTTAGCTGCTGGAACTACACACTGGACAGGCACGTGACATAACACAACCGGCCTCTATCGGCAAAATGAAGACAACTCTGGCCCTCCCCATTCTACAGGGCCAGCTCCAGGCACCAGCGCAGGAAGCAGGTGCTTGGGGCGGCCAATGGAAAGGGAACGGCACGTCCGGATCTTCAGCGCCGGGTCCCTCAGTCCCTCTTGGAGGGAAGGACCGGCCGCCAAATTGCCACCGAAGAATGAAGCGGCACGGTAGAGCAGCCGCCGAAGTGCCGCCGATCGCGGCTTTATCTTTTTTTCCCCCCCTCGTCGCCGCTTGGGGCGGCAAAAAAGCTGGAGCCGGCCCTGCCATTCTAAGTGGAATTACTGTTCATGTATTTTCTGCAAGGATTCTGCAACCTCAGAATCTGTGCTGGTGGCAATAACCAGGCACTGGACCTCAAAGGACACCGTACTAACCGTGCCATGAGTTTGTGGAGTTCCTGCTTGTGCTGCTGGTCTTCGGTTGCGATGGCATGCTGTGCTTGTTGCTGCATTGTCTGCACAAAATGCTGCATATGCTGGAAGGCATCGATCTGCAATCGGATGTCGACAGTATGAACGTTCGGGCTAAATACAGCTTCACAAGGGAGAAGGCGATCTATTGGAAATACAGGTATTCCTGGGAGCCAAAGCAGATCTTAATTTTCCCCTCAATGCCCTCTAACCATTTACACCCATATGGAGTAACTTTGCTTTATATGATGGATGTATAAATGGATTTATTCTATGTTCTGTCATGGCACCTAACAGTCTTTACCATGCATGAATCTTGAATCACCACCTCACAAATCTGGCAACTGAACTGCTACTCGGGACTTGACTTCAGTGGACTCACCTTCATCTCATACATTCAGCCAAAAGCCTGGCTGTAGAGACGTGCCCTAGTACTATGCTCTTCAGGCCAACAAAATCTGGCTCTGGCGACTTGACAAAGTCAACTCTACACATGAGAACCTTCAACGGAGAAGGGTCTACTGCTGGGCCTGGAAAATGTGATCCCAGGAATCCAACAAAAACCTCTCAGCTGATTTGCCATAGGACATTGGGGCAGGTCCCAGATTATCCAGGACTTCGATGAATGTAACCAGCACCCTGAAATTCACTTGGAAGCAAAGAGGTGGCTAATGTAGAGCAGACATTCTTACATAATCTGGTGGCCCACCAAATTTAGGAGGGATTTTGTCATCTGTAAATATGTCACAGTGGCAAGCAGATTGATGGTAGCAGAGATTACGGGAAGCCCATCTAGAACACACTTTGCATGAGAAAACTGGTTTGAGGAAAAACTGCCTAAGGAAACTTGCAGCTTCTTGGGCTTCCCTCTTCTCCCCTCAGACTCCAGGCCTAGCTCATAGTGCCAGTCCTGAAGTATTTTAGATCTTTAACTAGTTGAAAGGTCCAGACTTGTCTGCAGGTTGTTTTGGAAGCCTCATGGAACAGCACATGGCTCTTTTTCTGATGGGTTAGAGAGAGTTTAATACGGAAGCAGCTCCTGATAGCAAGATTTGGGAAAAAATACTTTCAACTCAATGAAAAAAATTAAAAGCAAGAAAAATTGAAGTTAAATGTCAAAAGAGGTGTCTGCGCTCCACTGGAAGCGATTAAAGCTAAAGCCCTTGAAATCTAAAAGGTCACTTCAGGTCAGGAACTGCACAATGTGCTATTAAGAGGCCAATTTGTTTCTCTTCTGTCTATGGGAATGAGCATTTTTCTCATTAACGGAGCTATTTAAGAGGGTGAGACAGGAGACACCTGAATTGGAATGACTCATCAGCTCAGTGCAAATGTCAACCTTATTTTTCAGCACGCTGAATTCAATCAATCATCAGGAAAAAAAGAGTTTTAACCGAGAGGCAGAACATGGAAAATTGTCATGCTGCTAATCCGAACACAGGGATAGCAGAGGGATTTTTATGTGGTTAATAAGATACCCATCCCCATTAAGTATCTGCCAGTAAACTGGTAGTACTCTTCTGCTGAATGTAACTAAGGTTTATCTAAAATGGGTGAAGACATACCTCTAAAAACCTGATGCTCCCAACCTCCCATTCCTACCCATGCCTGGCAATCTGCTTCCTCATGTCACTATACAGAATAAAACTCTTCTGTTTCAATTGACATGAATTCTAAGGCAATGTACTTCCGAGTATCAAAGTGGGCAGTTTATTTAAACAAGTGGATTTATAAATCAATGTGCAGTTTTGTAGTGGGAGGAATCTCTTTGGCCTGCAGTGGTTGGCAAAAGTCTTTGTTTGGAGAGGCTCTGGGGGGTTTATTCTCTCACTACACCACATCTCTGAGAAAAGCTAATATTAGTCTATAGGTGCAGAGTGGAAGCTCACCATCTAGACCTCATTTTGTCTTTCAGTGGATTTGGGAGGTGTCAAGTTAGAAGTAGATAGCTAACAACAGAGAAAGTTTCAGGCAAGTTATGACTTATTCCAAACCTGAGTGTGGCAGGAGAAAACTCAGCCTTCTACAACTACAGATCCGCACTAAAAGTCATACAGGGTCCCACATCGAGGTTACATGCCTGGCCACAATGTTCTAAAAAACAGCCATATGTCTGCATGCATTCTATTTCACAGATACATAATAAAAAAACCACTACCATTCGATCACGTAGTCCATCCCCCAGCAATACAAGAATGTTCCCACATTTTCAGTGTTTTGTCCAAATGAAACACAGGCATCTACATTTTCGAGATTGCAGTCCCTGTCACATTGTAACCTGGCTTCTGCTATGACAGTGCTGCAGCTCTAGCCTGCATTTCAAAAATCAAGCACTTACACTTACAAGGTGTGCAAAGAGCCTATTTAATAGTCATGGGTCCCTGTCTCCAAACAGAACAGAGCTCACAACCAATGCTGAACCTTACATGCAGTTCGAATACTGTCCTTGGGATGAGGTATTGCTTAACCAGCACTATAAATACACACAGAGCTTCACAAACTAGAAACAGAGAGGCATAGCCCCTGCACCAAAGAGGTTATATAATGCAATAAAGAAAGAGAACAGCTCAGGTATTGGAGGGTGTGTGTCTGACCCCTGTCCTCCCTCTCCTTCAATCTTCACTGTCTTCTTCTATTGTGTCATACCAAAGAGCCTTGCTCTCATGACCCTGCATAATCTTGTCTCAGCTTCTTTCTGTGCTCTCATGCCCTCTTTTTCCTCTTTCATATGCCACACAATCCTTTCTCCAGCTGCTTCTCTTACTCGGTGCACACCTTCTTTCATGCTGCTCACTACAACTGTCCCTCTCATCTTGCCTACCAAGCACCCTCTTTCTCCATCACAGATCCAGTAGAAGACTTGAAAGCATCAATCCGAGGTCCCCCTTCCCTTACATAGGCAGTCAGTGGAGAGGAGCTATACCTGGAGGTATGACAGAGAATGATACCATGGAGATACCTCATGGCATTTATTGAATAGAGTAGGAGACCGCTCTGGTGCACTCTGTTCTACACACAGGCAGCTCCTTATGCTTTTTACATTTAACGGAAGAGGGTTAGGCTAAGTGCTTGCAAATGGCACGGTCCCAGAGCTGGCAAGCCCAAAGACAGAAAAACTGAAAAAGATGTGGTAGAACATTTGAGAATAAACAGAGGCTTTAATGTATATTAAAAAAAGAGAAGTCATCCCGTCTAGAGCTTACAGGATTTGAGTATGTAAACCCTTTCTGTGTTGCAATGTTAGAACATTCATCCCAGGCTCCTCACAACCAAGTTGTTCTCCTGACAAAGCCCTAGGTACTTTCCAGCTGCCTCTCGGTTGGATGTTTTCATCTGTTGAATGTTTTCATCCATACCCATCACAAAAATCTATTTTGCCTTTTCTTTATTGAGGTTGCAACAAGTTTTCTTGTCTTTTTTACTGGCCATCACCGTGGGGTACACCTGTGACTGTGAGACCATGATTCTGGGGCAGCTTGTGGTGATGACAAGCTCCTTCGCTCTGTCAGCCTATAGCCCTGACCAGGGGATAGCCAGGTGGGCACAAATGGGCATGATTTGGGAGATGGCGATTTCAGTATCCTTGTGATGGGGTGGCTGGGAGCACACCATACATCAGCAAGTAGGTAAAAACCCTGGCAAGGGCATCCTACCTACTGCTGACGCTTCTTTATGCCTCTCAGGAAACCGCTGCTGATTTATTTTGGGGACTTGAAATCAAAAGAGAGCAAATTGGGTTTAGATCCTCTGTGCTCCTTTAGGATTTTTAATAAGTCTTGAAAAAGATTTTCCCAAATTAAAAAAAATAAAATGATTTATTTGCCTTTTTTTTGGATAAAATCATTAACATCAGCTGAAGCCTGGTTTTGTTCCTTGGGGACTAGAGAGCTAGTGGCTATGACACCGCAAGAAACTGAAAACAGAGCAACTGAGAGTGGAAAGGATTCTGAGGTTCTAAATAACATGTACCTTGCGGGCACTCTTCCACATGTGTTTCATGTAGGCATAAGTCACTTGGGGATGAACAGTTGGCAATGGGTGATCCAGCTGTCGAGATGGGTCTACTCCCAGGAGTAGTACAAGTGTCTTGTGGGCCAAAGCCTTGAAAGAATGGCAAAGAAAAAAAAAACAGGTTATAACATGCTTACTCTCACCTCTACAGTCCCTTGTTCATAACAGTCTCTAATGACAACTGCGTAAAGTGACATTGCTTCTCCGTACTAAGGGGGACATAGGCAGGTCACGTCATGCAGAAAGTGCAGCTGTGCACTGGAACATGTGCATGGCTACACTTCCACTGTATGCCCATGTGAGTTTCATATATAACGTCTGATTTAACAATTCTGCATGGTCACTGTGGAGAAGTAGCCCCAGGTCACACAGTCTCGCCGTGTACCTTGTGTTAGTATTTCGTCAGTTACACCGGTATTCTCAGCATAGAACCCAGTTCACAATAACTGTCAAACTAGAGGTTATGGATTGAGGCAGAGAACACTGGCTCTGAAGCAATTTAGAACAAGCTTCTGAGCTCAAAGGCCACCTGGGACATGGAACAAGTTGTCAGAAAGTAGTAAGCATCGATACACGGGAGAGGGATGTGGTTTGGTAAAACGTAAGAGTGAACTGCTACTGCTGTTATCTGTACTGACGATTATGGAGAGATACATACTCCAGCAGCCTGATTACTATTTCCTGTATTTACAAGGACAACCGCCCCCACCCCAAAACAGACCATATGTTTTCTCCTGGCCCTACATGTTATGTTTTCACCTCAGTAGCCAATAAAGAGTGGGAATTCTTTGTGGTTTATGTATCTTTTTGGTAATAAATATTATTGAGGTTACTGCCCAAACTAGGAGCGTAACAATGATACTAACATAACTATCTAGATATGATGGAAAGTGCAAAGTAGGAGCCAAGCATTAATAATACTAACACTATTACATTAAAGTTTTCAGACCCAGCATGGGAACAGAACTCGGCTGTAAGTCTCTCTTAGGATGACTATTTGCCCCCTGATGACAGTGGTTTCCCACAATCCTCTGACTCACCAGTCTCCCACTCTTGCCACATAGGCTGGCGTACTTGAGCCAAGTTCTCATGTCCTCGTGGGGGTTGACAACAAGAGACCGGACCATAAGTATTCTCTGCCAGTCCTCTACAATGCGCTGGCAGCCCTGGGAAAAGAAGTGCAGACAGAACCTATTAATGTTTCTTTTCCACTGGGACCATTCCTCCGTTCCCTCCATAACCAAAGAGCCTCTCCCCAAGATTAAAGTGACTGCTGTCCCCATACTTCACAGCAGACAGAGACATGGCACTAACTGGCTGCCTTCTTAACATTGCTATGTGTGAATGAGGGTAAGTCCCTGAGCCTCATACTCAACAGTCAGAACCTCATTAGATGCCAGCTGGTTGCTCCAAGTCTAATGAGATTCTCTAATGGAAAAAAGGAGAGCGACCTTTTACAGCAGACGCAGGTCCAAAAGCAGAGCGGTTACTTCTGCCCTGTCAAAACAACAAGGCAAGGGTTTCACAACGTTTCCGAACCCAGCTTCGAACTTTATTTTTGGTTGCAACAGTGACTAGTTCCAATATCAGAAGGTACAAAAACAAAAAAGTTTTGAAAGCAAGAGATATTTTTGTTATTGCCCTTTTCCTTCCCCTCCTTGTTGCTGGTTTTTACAGACGCTGAAGTGATTTAGTTGACACTCTGCCAGAAATTGAATTGCCAGCTGCTACGCTGCTAGAGCGGGCGTTGTCTGGTTACTGTCTACCTGTGCTGTGTGCCACAACAGCTTCAAGTCCAACAGAGCAGATGAGACAGGATCTGGCCCTGAGGCTGGAGGGTGCGTCCAGAGAGTCGGGTCTTGTCTACACTACAAAATTAGGTCGAAGTACAGCCACCGTGGTAATTACTGCAGTGGTTCATGTCCACAGTATGCCCCCTCTGTCAGCTCACAGGTGGAACCTTCTTGCCCTGGGGCTGCCAGGCTCCAACTGGGAGCCCCAGGGTGGTGAGAAGGGGACCTCCAGCTGTGAGCCCTGCACGAGGCGGACAGCCACCAGGTGATGTAAGTAACGCAGTGTGTCGCGCTAACTACATCGACCTATGCACTACGCATCTTCGGCGGTGGAGTCATTACGTCGGCATAGTGGGCGACTTACATTGGTGGGAGCAATGTTGCAGTGTAGACACTTACAGAGTTCAGTAGTCATAAGCTGCCTTACACCGACCTAACTCTGTAGTGTAGACCAAGCCTCAGACGCAAAATTGCGGGTCATGGTGCACATATCTGATTGCTACTGGCCACCCACTGGGGCTTGGGCTGACTGGGTTGATCAAGTTCCTCAAGGGTGGGATAAATAAGTCTTTAAGAGGCCTCTGAAATTTAGGTGGATGCAGGACTGACTTAGACGTAATCCATCCCAGAGATCTATGGTAGACTGTGCCCACTGGAGACAAGCACAACTTTGTGACAGCAAGGGATTCTGTCTGGAAGCAGCAACACAAATCTGCTTCTTTGCAGGCAAGTCAAATGCTCAATCAGCATGCGATCTTGAAGGGAAAATCTCATAACCAAGGGAAAAAAGAAGGTCTTCTCATCTCTGATGAAATAGCTAAGTACCCCACTGACTTTTCAAAACTGGGTGCACGCAAATTAGACAGAAAAGCCTGTTCCATGCAGCCCTCCCTAATGCCCAAATCAACCTTCCACCAAATCATCTAACAGGCATTTTATAATTATTATTAAGACACTATAAAATGTACAAGAACTGTATGTACTGTTTTCAGGACCATAAACAGCTGTACTCATAGGCATTACTCTCCCCAGCACACTCAGCCTCTCCTCTCCAGAGGAATGTTCTCAGCTTTTCCAGACAAGAATGCAGTTTGGAAGCAAAAAGCATTGTCACAGCTCGCTAAATAGTTGAAATGTTCACAGTAGCAACAGGTAAACACCCGTCAGTGTGGGGGCCTGTATAGCAGTGAGAGAATTCTCTCTCCAGATGGAACACTGAAGTCCAATGCAGTTTATACACTTCATTCTAACTATAATTTGTTCCCCTGCGAAGAACAACTCTCTGGACAGTGCTAGAAGGTACTGCATGTGTTACTTCACGTACAGGCCCTCCCTCTCACAGAAAAGCTCCCTCCAGAAAGGATACCCACTCAAAATAGTTAGGTGGTCTTAAGTCCTGAGACGTGTCTTGGGGTTATGCTCTCTAGGCAAAAGATGCATTAGCTTTCCAGTGGAATTGGTGAAAGCTCCATTGCTTGGGGCACTTAAAAAAGTGGACAGGACAAATCAATGGAGAATAGTAGGGGAACACCGCCCAGGTGGGGTGGATAAGGTGACCTAAAATGCCAGGAAATTTCTATTAGAGAGACAAGGTGAGTGAGGTAATATCCCAGCAACGGATATTACCTCATTCACCTTGTCTATCTAACATCCTGGGACCAACCACTGCATACAGGACATTTCTATGCCTCTTTGCACACTGATGCAGCGTCCTGTTTCTCAGTATTACTCATCCCAATCATTCCGTCATGAATAGTCATTTATATTGAACATGCAGACATGCAAATGAAAGAAGAGGAGCCGAGAAGTGTACTACCCTAGCACCCGCAAGCTAGACAGAACGTTTGGACAAGTGGCCCTGCAGGTTTCACTAAAACCTCTACTCCACTCAGATCTCTTTAGAACCTGCTTTGGAGCAGGCACATTTGAAAGATCCTGTGTCAGGCTTTAAAATGAGCATGTACGCCATTGCAGTGGCCAGAGGCATTAAATACATGTTGAGAACTTGCTTAGGACACGTCTGTAAAGAAGAGAGAAAGCAGGTTGTTGTGCATGCTCTAATGGGGGAGGAGGGAGGGCGACAGGGTCTGATTGTCAGAACTGCTGAGCACTCACAACTCTAACAGACATCAATGGGAGCTGTGGGTGCGCACTGCGTGAGCGTCCATGCCGCCGGCAGAAGTATACAGAGGTTTATAGCAGATTTACCTGCAGTCGCTCCCACCATATCTGGCGGATGATCTCGCGTCGTTCTGGTACAAGTTTATACTGGATCACCTCTTCTAGCTCTGATAGCATCTGGCAGGATACCATAGCCTGAATGAAACAATCACATTCCAACCCAATCAATGCACAGTTAGTCCATGACTAAAGATCAGCCCTTGGGTTTATCTACTGACCAAGAGGGAACAGGCAGTTGCCTTTCAGGTATCTTGATAATCCACTGTCTTCTAGGTTTCCTCAAACTGCTGCAACAAAACCCCCAATTCTGATTTGTGGAGGGAACTGCAGGGAATTTCATCTCCATCTTCACTTGAGCCTGAGCCTCCCACACAATGCTTCTAAACTTTGACCTTAAGGAGGACTTTCCACTGGGATATGAAGAAGTGAAAGGTGAGCATTTCCACACGGACACAGAACTAACCACAAAACTTGACCGGGGCAGAGGTAAGGGTTGGTAGTGGGGTGCCGAGTCCCGGTGTTCAGTCAGACACATTTTGCTCACTCTGCTTCTCAGTGGATTCAGACCCTTTTCTAAGAAGCCACAATCCCTACATACAAGAGCCATTTAGTTTGTGGGTCCATGTGGCCTGCACAGGCCTTTATATTTGATATACAAATATAGTCAGGAAGCCCTGAGCTTATATAAATAACCTAAACTAACACGAAGGCTGCAGGTCAGATACTCACCCCATAGGCCCGACTGTAACTCTCTCCTGCCATGGCGGTCAGCTCAGCATCTAGCAGGTCTCTGGCCTTGTCAATGCACTGAAATGGAAGTTGAGACTTCAGTGTTGTGCCTCGTCCAAAGACAGTGACAGTTCACACCAACACTCAACTGTCCACTCTCAGTTCCCCCACAAGGAAGGTTGGAGCCACCCCAAACTCTGCCAGGCACCAGAAAAGGAGAGTCACCTATAGGGAGGATTAGCTCTAAAATGGAAACTAACAGAAAACTGGAGAATCCAATGGCGAGTATGGGGAAAAAACTGGGACTTGCATTTATAATCTAAACCTGTCCATGGAAGTTTTGATTTGCTGAAGTCCCTCAGACATAGACTGCGTCACCAGTGTTTGCCGTGCTTTTGACCCCAGTGTCCTTGCAAAGTCCAACTGTAACACTGAGTCAGGGACGGAGGAGTTGGGATTTTGGTAATAAGTGTAAAACAACCAGTTACAGAAAAGCCTCAGGAGCTCTGGTTCTTCGATAACATGCAGTTACTAAGGCCATGTCTACATTTACACGCTTACAGTGGCACAGCTGTACCACCGTAACACCACTTGTGTAGCCGCACTCTGCTGATGGGAGAGAGTGCTCCCATCGACATCATAAAACCAGCTCAACAAGTGGCAGTAGTATGTTGGGAGAATGTCTCCCACTGACAGCACTGTGCACACAAGTGTTTATGGCAGCAAAACCTGTCTCACTCAGGGAGGTGTTTTTTTCACACTCCTGAGCAACAAAAGTTTTGTTGACATAAGTGCTAGTGTAGACATGGCCTTAGATGGACTTCACAGTTCTACGTGCCCCACTAACTTCTTACGAATGTTATAGACCCTGCAAACCCCACACATCTCAGTACAAATAAGACACTCTGAATGCATGAAACAAGGTCCTGCTCTGGTGCCATTCATTATATAATCTCACATCTGTAACTTTTCCCTTTCAAAATGTTAAAGGTTAATTACAAACCCTAGTCCATTAAACACTCGGCTCATTTTCTTGTGCATATCACTCGAGATATGCACGTGTTCTGCCAGGGCAGATTGGATCGCTCCTTTATCGAATTCTGCAAGTCAGCACAGAATTCTGAGAAATCCTACACAAGTTTCCTTGGCAAGTAATCTACACGTTTCACACCTGCAAAGGGATGACGTTCCCCGTGAATTATGTCTGACAAAGATGCACTCAGACCAACAGGGCTCTGATCAGCAGACTCTTTCCTTCCCCTTATGCCTCGTCTCAATCTAAGGGTACAGCTACACTACAATCAGAGTTGCGGCTGCAGGATGTGCAGACATACCCAAGCTAGCTTTGACCGAGCTGGCTCAAACAACAATAGCAGGGAAGTCACAGCAGCCCGGTGGCAGAATGGGTTGTGTAACCCCACCCAGCTTGTGCTGCCAGTTTCACTGCTATTGTTATTGGAGCTAGCTAGGTCAAAACTAGGTTATGTACGTCTCCACTTGCTGCAGTCACACTTCTAATTGCAGTGTAGACGTACCCTCAGGATTACAAAGACTCCTCACAGCTGCAAGGAAGATCGGGTACAGGAGATGCACAAGAAGGTAAAGAAGGGCCATGCACCTAAACCCAGAAAGTATGCAACAGTTTCAGCATCTGGCATTCGTTAACATAACTCTGAAAAGGCTCGGCAAACCCAAGAATGCACAGACTGACAAGGAGATACTGTTGTTCACGTCTCTAGCCATCAGTGCCCTTCACTGAATGCTGTCTTTTGCAGAATAATTTCCCAGACAGGATGTGTCCCTCCACCCGCCAAGAGGACACAATAGAACAGAAACCTGAGTATGACTAAGACAACTCTTGGGCTAACGTGTCTCTACACAGCGAGTGCAGTATTCATGGAAACACACAACAAACTGAGCCGTCAGGGATCAGAGTTTCAACTTGAGAGATGTTATTAGCAGTTTCATGAGTTATGGCTAACCGCTTTCAAACCGGCTCCATTGCTGCATGGAAGGACACACAATCCTTTGTTTACAGAAGCAAAGTCATGAAGGAAGATACTTACTTGTTGAGCCAATGAGAAGAGGTCTTGATGCAGTGCCAGCACAGCCCTGTAGAAGGCACCGTCATGGGTGTCCCTTGGGATCATGCAAGTATATTCCTCCATGCTATCCCATTGACCTGCAGAGACACGGACATGCTGGCTGATGCCATAGCCCTCTCTGACACAGTGCTAGAACTAGACTCCAGTGTTAAGCACGGACTACACTGGTTAGAATCACAGTGCTATTAGATCCCGGCCAAGTGACTAATTTGGAGTCCAAAGGCACCATGTGAGGTTTCGTATACTGTTCTTTAAAGTAGCTGCCTTGGGATGGCTGAGGGAACTACAGAAAAACCTCACTTATCTGAAATCCCGCATTATCCAAAACTCACTTCTATTCCCCCTACCCCCATGTGGCATTTGCATTGAAAAGCTTGAACCAACTTGATGTTCCCCTTTTATATAGATAAAGAGGATTCTACTCCAACGAGTGGCACAGAGCAGGCCAGGTGGGCACTCTTATTTACCCTAGCCCATACCACCAGAAAAAAAATAGTTCAGGAAATTAAAAAGGCAACACATCTAAAAGATAAAAAGGATTTTTTTACTGCAGCGTGCAATTACCCTGAGGAACCTGCTACTCCAGGATACTGTTGATCAGCCTAGCAAATGTTTTAATGTATATGAATAAGAGTATCATCTACATTACACTAACAAGGAAAAATTACAAGAGCTATCAGCTCTGCTTCAAGGAATCAATGGATCAGAAGCTATTTCTCCCACTGTGTAGCATTACACAAATAGAGATATCACAGGGGTTCTAAGACTTCCTTTGAAGCATCTGGCCCTGGTTACAACTGGAGACAGGACACTGGATTAGGTGGGCCACCAGGCTCTTCCAGGAAGGCAGTATTTATGTTGAGAGCTAGAGGTGATTGCTTTAGGGGCTCTGCATTAATGAAATAGAGGACCCACTTGCGGCACAATGCTCCATGTGTTTTTCTATACAGGCATCAAGTAGTGCAGTTGCTTCAAATGGATAAATTTTCACTTCTCTCCCAGTGAAAACACAGACATCAAAGCAAGCACTACAGTAATCTGTCTTCAGAAGGGACAAGCGACTTCCTTAACAGGTTCAGCAAACTGTAACGTGGGTGGTTTTACAAGGCAAGGTTTAATTTTGGTAGGCAAAGTTCTTGTATTCTTTGTGATAAAACAGCTGCAACATTAACATTGGGCTCTTGCGGAGGAAACTTTCGGGAATGTTTGGCTGCATTTTGGGGTTTCACAAAAGAGGAAGTTTACTCTCATTGGATGGAGCTAGGCAGACAGCAGGCATGTGCTATGCACGCTATCCCCACCTCTTTCCACTGATGCATCTCAAACAGGACCTACTTACGGAACTGTTCCACTCAGGGGCTTCTCGTGTGATAACATCCTGTCAAAATAGTTACGGAATGGATGGCTTTGCAGTTTTTCTGTTGTTAACAAACTAGTGAAATCACATCATGCTCATTTCATGTACAAACTACCTTAGATTTGAAACTTACGAACCTAAGAACATAAGAATGGCCATACTGGGTCAGACCCAGTATCCTGTCTTCCGACAGGGGCCCCAGAGGGAATGAACAGAACAGGGACTCATCAAGAGATCCATCCCCTGTTGCTCATTCCCAGTTTCTGGCAAACAGAGGCTAGGGACATGATCCCTGCCCATCCTGGCTAAGCGCCATTGATGGACCTATCCTCCATGAATTTATCTAGTTCTTTTTTGAACCCTGTTATAGTCAGCAGAGGTCAAAGGGAACTATATTAATCCATCTGTTTATTATTATTCCACCCTCAAAAGGTACCTCTTCATTACCTAAGAGTGCATTGGCAGCTTTTGCATAGAAGGTTTCAATTGTGGGCTTGAACATTAAATGACCTTCATTATTTATATGCATCTGATGAAGTGGGTTCTAGATCACGAAAGCTTATGCCCAAATAAATGGGTTAGTCTCTAAGGTGCCCCAAGGACTCCTCGTTGTTTTTATTATTTCATGTAATCCTATAAGCTTGCCCCCGCTCTATAGGTTCTCTTATCTTGTGATTCAGACTTCTTAAAAGATGTAAATTACACCCCTGAACTCATTCCTGAATTGCTCTTACACCAGCCCTCACGCACACCTTACCTAAGCCCCAAGCAGCAGCAGCAGCCATCCTCGCCATCTTGGCTTGAGTTTCATCATTCACCAGCGTCCACTTTTCACAGCACTGCTGATGAAGCTGCCCCCTGGGAGGAATAATTCAGTTTCAGGTTAGTGAAAACCTCCTCAATGGGTTTTGCTTTGTGTGACAGCCACCTTCCAAGGTGCCCCTTGTACTGACGTTTCAAAGAAGTTCTAAATGCCCCTTGTTTTAAGCAGGCGGGTCGTGTTTTCTGGATTTAATATAATACCCTGTTCTAGGATGGCGCTGACAGCTCAGTTTTTAAAATGTTTTAATAGCTTCTAGGGAATAAGAACAATCTTACACCTAGAGTTTTTACTGGCCTACCCCCATCAATCCTCTTTTACATAGAGGAGAAGAAGGGGGTTTACCGCTTCCCTTTTAGCAAGTCCACAGACATAATGTGGTTTGGTCAATGAGGAGTTATTTAACCTCAGAACAGCTCAAGAACATCTAATCTAAACCAGTGAAAAATTATTTAAAAAACGGAGCTGTCAGTTTCAGCCTAGAACAGGGTATTACATATTAAATCCAGAATTCATAACCCACATGCTTAAAGCAAGGAACATTTAGTACTTCTTTGGAAACCTCAGTAAAAAGGACACCGGTGATGAATGGGTTCTGCACAGTTCCTGGCTCCCGGCTTTGTTAAACACACTTTGGATAAACACATTATGCGGTCTGCATGCTTCAAAAAGTGCAGTTACACAATCACAGTTACAGTCAATAAGGATGAGGACTTGTCTCAATGGGTTCTTAAAGGGGACTCTCCTATCTTCACCTCTAGTAGAGGGGAACCTCCAAGATGCTTTCATCAACCTGGAATGTGTTGTTGATCACACCAATTATCCTGGGTGTTGCAAGTTCAGTATTTCTCAGCCTGGAAAGTCTGTAGCAACAAAGCAGCTGTTAACTATGAGGGAGACCAACTTGCCTTCTCATTGCTAGTCTCTAGTCCCAGTGAGGAAGATGAATTAGTCAACACGAGAATGGATGAGTTGCCACAGGCAAGAGAGTCATACTGACAGCTTAATGGTCCAGGAAAAAACAGCAGCAGCAGTGAATCAGTATCCAGTCTGAGCTAATACAGAAGCATGGCTCTTGCAGACATAATTATTCCAGGAGATAAGTGGCTAGGCCTGCCTTGGCTGCACTTTCAAATGTTCACTGCACAGCATGCTGAGAACGACAGCATGGTGCAGCATCAATTCCAGAGGAACTGTCAAGCAGAAACAAGCAGCACAAATAGTTCAGCACTACACCAGAAGACAGACAGCAGCCCAAGTTGAATACGGCACTCAATCCTCCACCTTGGGATTGTGACATTATGGTCAGTGGGAAGGAGGTGGCCGCACAACAGTGGCACTGTTGGGTTATATGAAATATTTACTTCGTTTGATAGTGACATAAGCTCCCTCTTTGATGCAGAAATAGGCCCTGTTGCTTCCTTCCCAGCAGACCTTGTGAAGTTAAAAGAAACTTAGCTGCAAGCGGCACTGTTTAGGAAAAATCTCACTAAACAGAACTAGAAGTGTCCAGCCAGGAAAGAAGAAGATGGGCAACAGGAGCTGATCTAAATTGTGAACAGGAATACACTATGATTTTATATACAGTTCTTTAGTAAGGAAATAAAACAAAGCAGTGAGCTGTTAAACTCACACACCAAATGCAATTACATGACGAGTCTCAAACTTCTCTAGACTTTTATCGGATACTAAAAAACTACCACCTGTGGAGGTGTTGCAATATCTCTCTGCATCTTGCTTCAGTGTAGCCAATTACACAGAAGAGAATCATTTTTGATTCTGAAGAACAAGATCATGGAATGACCAGGCTCTTGCTATTACATCCTCTCCAGGAACACTGTTTCCTCCCATCTCTCTCCAGCACTAAAGTCTTCAAATATTGGGTCGGACTTCCTTCCCGCACCCCCTTGCCAAAACAGCAACAGTAAGGGGAGCATTACTTAAGCAGCCATGTGAAATGTAACCATAGGACAGAATGGCTGGGATTCCAGTAACACTGCCTGCATATCAAATGGGCCGCGGGGCATTTCCTGTGCTGTTAGGACACCCAGTACACATATCGAACATTATCTGGACAGAGGGTTGGTCTCTTGTACATCAGGAAAGGTTGAATGCAAGTCAGAACACTGGGATTACCTCCCTTCCTGCAGAATAGGCCAACAGATACAGGGGTTTATAGCTCCTATAGAAAAACAAAATCTTTCAGAATAAATCTCTCCCAAGTGTAGGGAAGCAGATGATTGATCAAAAAGGATGATTTCTACAGGCAGGAGAAATCCCATCAACCCCTGGTGGGAACTGCCTACTCCTTGCAAGGACAAATAGGAGACTGTCCACCAGGAGGCTCCATTCTTCCTGCTGCAAAAACTCAGGAAGCAGGAGGAGGTAGATAAATGCTGTTTGGATTTTGGACTTCTCAGGCACCCCAGTAGTTTCCAGGCAGCTCAGTTTATGCAGCAGTACAATGACCTCAATGGAGAGGAATCTTCTTCCTGTGTGCCGTCACATGGGTTCCTGTCAGGACCCATCAGCACACAGGCCAAGTGACATGAGAAGCTCAGTAGAGAGGCAGGACATGCACAGATTTGCTGTGCCTGGAGGCAGAACTGCACACTACAGTGCACAGGACCTGTCTTTTCTGATTAGCCTCTTGATTCAAGGTGAGCATGGGGAACACCATAATCTGCAAGTTCTAAATCATTAATGGGTCTCTCTCTGGTGGAAACAAACTCCAATGTAGTGATCTATGCCAACGACATGGACGTAATGTGGTTTCCATCAGTGAATGCCAAAAAAGACAAAAACTAATAAAATGTTAAAAACAGTCAAGATAAGAAACTCAGACATCTGCAGCAGACTTGGTGAAAGGGGTTTAATATGAATGATTTATGTGGCATAATCTCATTCAGATTGCTACCGGGAAGTAGGCAACATTGTTGACACTTGCACAAAAAAGTCCACGCATTCCAGACAGGCATGTGAATAATGCTGAATAGGCCAAGTGAAGCTAAATGAGTCATCATGGAAGGCTCTCACTTTTTGGTGGTAGTTTTGAACCATACTGCCTAGTTACGTGTTCCCAGAACTCCTCTCTATTAATATTATCTCTCGCTACTAAAGGCGGAACAGAACTGATCAGCTGCATGTCCCCTTTCAGGTGGAACTTGGCTAATCAGATGGCTCCACCCTAAAAGGCTCAGACAGGGATGTCCAACACCTGCAACAAGGTGCTGCCTTGATGTGTAGAGTGAGCAGCAACTTGATATCTTCTAAATGTTAGGAAAGTACAAATAAATGGTAATTCAAGGAATTCACCTGACGGGTAGCACGAATGGCATAATTCACCAGGTATAGGAATAGTAAGCAGATTTCAGAAATAACTCGCCATATTTCTGGAGCAAAATGAACCAGAGAAATAGCAAACCAGGAGGAGGCTGGGTCTGAAATCAACTGAAACAGGAAAAGCTCAAACTTGAGTTTGAGCTCAAACTTTTCTGGATTCTCAATTCTGAATTCTCCTCTTACCATTCTCCAAGCGCTTCCAGGCAACGCATACGTCCCAGCATCAGCTCAGGATCATCCTTGTTTGTGTCCATCTTCTTGTCATAGGCCACAAGGGCATCCTCCCACTCATGGAGCTTCTCATACCAGGTAGCTTGGATTTCCTGTAGGGCGGCAAAAGATCAGAAGCAGCATCAGTGCTTGCTCTCTCACCCGCCCCACTCCCATGACAGCTACTGTAGCTTTTCCTGGCACATGCTAGCCACTTGAAATTGAAGGAATCTACACACTGTCTCCCAAAGAGTACTAGCTCTTGTTGATAGTAACACAGAGGCTGTTCAGAAGGTTAGATATTAACCAGTCTTCAGTTTTTAGGTCAACTAATGGGACCCTAGATATATGTTTATTTTTACTCCCTTTACCTGCGCTGTTAGTTTAACAGTATTCAAGGACTTAGATCAGTGATACTCATTCTGTGGCTTGTGAGCCGCAAGTGGGTCTTTAATTTGTCTCCAGGATGCTTTTACTACGTTATTAATCAACTAAGTTATCAACTTGCATTAAGTTATTAACTTATTTACTGTGAGAATTATATTATATATATATAAAATTATATTATATATATATAAAAACTAAGTATTTCCCTGTCATATTGTTTAAATATAAATAGTACTATAGTAAATGAAACAATTAATTCATACAACTGTGGCTCTTTTGGGTAATGTTGATCACTAATTTGGCTCCTGAACCACTGAGGTCTGAGTATCACTGACTTAGATGCATGATTATACAGGAGAGTTTCCATGTCCCAGGCAGTTGGACTGAACCTATTTTGCATACATAAATTATTGAAATTACATGCCATTATGCTTATTGTGGTTGGTAAATTGAGATCCAGTTTCTTACTTGCTGGGGAAAGGCAAGAAGTGCAGGTACTGAATATATACTCAGCAGCAGCAGTGTCAGATAACTGAGAATTTTGCATACACAGGAGCCCATTATGATGTCTGCACATCCACCATCTCACCGTGGCTAGTCCAGATTTGCTAACAGAACCAGGAGGAACTGGATACAGGATATTTATCAGCAAACCTAGCCACGGGGCTCTAAATAGGCATGTCTATGGGTGGTTAAAGTGCTTACAGAGAATTCCTAACAAGACCACCAAAGACATTCAATCTCTGGTTTGCAGGTTCCAACTTAAAATGTTTCCTCTGCCCTTAAAGATTCAAGCTTGCTAATTCTCATGGAAGTTGAATTAGTTGTTTGTCCAGCTCTGCTCGTTACACCCAGCCTTTTGTCCATGTTGAATATCAGCACAAACTCTGCTATGACAGATGGAAGCTCACTTTGTGCTAGTGAGAAAGCTGTAATCCTGTATACCTGACAAACCTGCAAGACAGGAGCTAAATGCATTAGGTACGTTACAGGGATGAATACCAGATTTTCTTCCCACTGATCTACTGAAATACTAATATGAATAGTTTGGGGAGTGGGCAGAGGGGAGCTATACCTCAAAGATACCCATCTGTCATTATTCCACGTGGATGAATTTAAGCCAGAAGAGCAGCACTGTACACAAGAATGAAGCAGCTAACCACAAAATCTACAACTGTGCAGAATGTAGTTGGGTTGGTGCTGGGCCATTTCGCAGCAGGGGAAGATTCTTGAGTGATGGTCTGGTCCTAACCCCTATCTTAAGGGGAAAGATTGTGGTATGCAACACAGGCTGTAGAAATAAACCAACTGGTGATCATTATCTACTGCACAAACCTTTCTTCAACCTCTTGTTTCTTTATGGATTTTAATTTTCAGGAAATAAAAGTCTGCTTTGAATTCCTTGAGATTTTTTCCACACCGGATTCCCTGCCAATGTTCTTTTCTGCTCAGCCCTTGGCAGCTCTCGTTCTGGCATACGCCAAAATAGGATTTTATTTATTTTATTTTTTTTACATCTATGTGGGCTGTTGGTAGGATAAACTAGACGCTGCACTTCAGTGTCCTCCACGTGAGACACTAAGGCCTGCGCCTTGCCCCAGTTCGCTGTGGGTCTCCAGCTCGCAACCGACTGCTTCAAAACCCGTTAAAGAGCAAAAGGGAACCTTTTCTCTAGATTTATATGTTTAAAGAGAGCTCATCTGCAATGTCCTCTTCACTCCCTCATCTTGAGCACTCCAGCCCACCCAATTCTTTCTAGAGATTTCGATTACAATGACGTAATAGAATGAGGCAACCTGGGACTCTGCTTCCTCCACGAAGCAGATACTTCAGGAAGCAACAGCAGCTGTCAGGACATTCTAAAATCAGTTCTCTTCCTACACAGGGCCCCTTTTCCAATCTCGGGCCAAACTTTACATAGCACCTCTAAAAGAGTTCGACCTGAATCAATCCCATCACTGCTATGCTTACGCCTGACCAGTATCCACATTCCCAGTGGTCCCCACTAAAGGGGTCTATTTAAAGGGGGAACATTGTCCATTGCATTTCTGCTGCCGCCTCCCCTTTTGTCAAGGAAGTTGCCTTTCAGATTCCTTCCTCTGTACTAGATCAAAATGGGTGGAGGGGAGATTCCTGAATGCAAATGAAGAGGAGAGAAAAAGAGAGAGTGTGTGTGTGAGTGTGCCAAACTGACTGACTGATTGAGCTGCCATTTTGAAGGGCCATTACCAAGATGTACCAGCTATTGGGTAAGCTCTTGTGCTCACTTGGGTGAAGGAAGGGTTAGAGGTACAACCCTTATTAAAATCTATCTAGGTATATATGGGGCCCTGTCACTGCAGTAGCTGAGTGCCTACCAAAAATGTAACAATAGGAAGGGGAGGGATAGTTCAGTGGTTTGAGCATTGGCCTGCTAAACCCAGGGTTGAGAGTTCAATCCTTGAGGGGACCACTTAAGAATCGGGGGAAAAATCAGTACTTGGTCCTGCTAGTGAAGGCAGGGGGCTGGACTTGATGACCTTTCAAGGTCCCTTCCAGCTCTAAGAGATAGATTTATGGAGATATACCTATCTCCATTCCGTCAAAGGAACAGACATCCAAATAAAATGGCTTGTTACTCAGCATTCCCGAACATCCACAATTCCCACAGATGTCAATGGCAGCTACAGGAGGTGGGTTCTTCTAAAAATCAGGTCACTTATGTAGGTGCCTAAGTGTGGATTTAAGTGCCTAATTTTAGGCACACAAGCTTGACCACTCTGGCTTTTGCCCCCACCCTGTAGGTTAGCAGTCTTCAATTTAGCCATTAGATCAAGCCCACCTACAGAGACTTGGGGAATTAGTTCAGAAGGGGGCTTCCCCTGCTGCCTTTGCCTGGGTAGGTACTTTCATTGGTACCTGGCCAGGCAGCTGAGCCCACAGCACCCGCACCCACAAGCATCACCTGAATCACCTATACTTCCACAGCCGAGAAAAAACTTGGATCGCTGTAAATGCAGCTAGGAGAGTGAATCCCTTCTCTGTGGGATGTGCATACTCCCACCATTCTCCTTTTTATGAGGAGCATTTAAAAAAAAGACACGTGAGCCAGAATAGGCCCATATTTCTGTCCAAGAGCTTCACAGTGAGATTGTACTGCACTAATTCAGTACACTAGACAGCAGTTGACTCTCCTTTCCTCTCCCTCTGTGCTGGACAATCATGTCTGCAGTCAACCACAGACCTGGCAGATAGCCTCTGTTTTCTACTCCATCACTTCTGGCATTTCATTAAAACGTGTCAGGACAAGCAGAGAGAGAGAGAGAGAGAGAGAGAGAGAGACACCCTCAGGCTGCTCTTCAGAGGTTTATTATGCTTTAAAGCACAACCCATGAGAGTTGAAGGACTGTTCTCCTGCCCACACACCCTCCTCAGCAACGAAAGAGTGAGCGGCACCGTTCAGAGTGGTCACGACAGGCGAGACTCTATGCTGGTTATAAAACATATGGAAAAGTG
This sequence comes from Trachemys scripta elegans, assembly GCF_013100865.1. Classification (NCBI taxonomy): domain Eukaryota; kingdom Metazoa; phylum Chordata; order Testudines; family Emydidae; genus Trachemys; species Trachemys scripta. The sequence continues at coordinate 11,824,277 of NC_048316.1, forward strand.
AATGTGATGCTTTTATAATAGCACCCTTCATTCAAACAGTGATTTACTTATAGGGAAGCAGCCAAGGAAATTCTCCCTGTAAACATTCCATAGTTCCCAGATACAAGTAGGTTTCCTGCCTAACCTTCTGTGTTATAATTTTCTGGAACTTGCCTTATCCTTTGATAAATATATTACAATCACGCTATTTACCTTGGTCTGGAGCTTTGAGACTTACACATGGCTTCCCTTGCTCTAGGAATTTCACAGATTCATAGCGTTTAATGTCAGAGGGCCCATTTGATCATCTAGTCTGGCTTCCTGTATAATACAGGCCATTCAGTTTCACCCAGTTACCCTTGTATTGAGCCCAACCATTTTCACAAACATACTGCTGCATCCTAACAGTCCCAAAGTGCTTGGCACGTTATAAGCAGGTTTTAACAAAACGGTATCACTTCACCTGCCGCTGAAATATAGCCGCCTTTGGAGTGGAACACAGCAGCTGATTAACAAGGTGTGGCAACACTAAATGAGTATTTAGGACAGGGAGGGAATTGAAATTGCACATTGAAGGAGTCACATTTACAGGGACATGAGCTAAAGGTATTTTACGGTGAAGAGCAGAAATATGACAGAACGGGTGTATGCCCACAGGGGAAACGCTGCAAACATTGAGACACTTTGGAACAGGACGATCCAAGCATCTAGACAGAGACTCACCAGCTCCCCAAAGTGCTTCATGGCATACTCAAGCACCCCAGCAGCTGCCTCGGGCTGCTGCAGCTTATTGTTAATGCTAGAAAGGAAAAGGAGAGAAAAAGAACATTTAGCATTTAGTCACTGATGTTTGGGGACCAGCATAAAATTTTCCCCAACTTTGAGAACAAATTGTGTCAGCTACAACTATTGACGAAACATCACCCCTGCTTTTTTTTTTTATTCCAAAGCTTCTTGAGTTGCTGAAAATAACATTGGACTGTGCAAGAGACACATTAACACCACATACACAAGCCAGACAATAGCACAACCAATATACACAGTCTCAAGGTCCCTTACACAAGTGGCGATTGCATAACACGGCTGATTCTAAAGAGCAGCCTACATAGAGGGGAGGACGACAGTTGGCAACTGTTGAGGAGCTAACGTTTTCTCCTGTCCTCTTGAAGTACATCCTCTCAAGGCTCAGAAATGCATATAGCTCATAGAATTCAGACTCTCTGCTCAGCGCCTAAACCACCCAATGGGGCTGCATTGATTGAGAATGGCTGCAATAGTTCCATCACTCCCTCATTCTCTGCAAAAGTTCCATTCTCTCGCTTCTCCATGCAACTCGTAGGCTGAGACCCTATCTCCCACTCCAGCAGCAGGCCTGGAGGAGAGGAGACTAACTGCTCCCCTTCCTCAAGCGAGAATGGAAGCTGAATCAACTCATGACCCCAGTGCTTCCGCATCACCTAGGAGCTTAAGACTGGTCCTGGATTGCAGAGCTCTGAATTGCATTGATTACATGCAAGGTATTAGCAGTTCTCAGCAGGCCAGATGGCATCTATGAACCCCAATGAATAAGACTATGACTTGCAGGTTTAAGTCTTCATGGCTGCCTTCACTAGAACCATTTGTGGAACTGTCACACAACTAATGATGAGCCACCGTTTTGGCTTTTAAAGGTCAAGAGATTGTAGTGAGCAATATTTTAAAAAAATATTTTGACATTTTTAATGAATTTCTCTGTAATGGATATGAGGCCTGACTAAAATAGGTAAAATCAGCTAAAAACAAATGGACAGGAAATACCTAAAGATTCCTATTGCACAACCTGAAAACATGCTGGTGACCTCTGGGATGGCTGGTGTGCACAAGAGCTTACTGTAGGGGGTTTACCAGAGGACATCTCAGTGAAGGCTCTTTTAGCTGTAACCATGCGTTTGTGGTTATAACTAACCTTCTGGATTCAGTGTAGGAAAAGAACCAGATCACAGGAATCCCACATTGTTGCATACCTTCTTGCATTTTCAAATTACAGTTAGAGAATCCCAGAAGCACACACGTCCCCCAGCAATGTTGGTAATACCAGAGTGTAACTGACTATAACCACATGGCAATTGTGCCATAAAATGTATTGCAATAAAATTGGAGTTAGCAGGGTATAGCAACCAGGGGAGAGAGGGAGGGGAGGAGAACAGATTTTCCAGTATCTGTTGCTGCCTATATTCAGAACCAGGAAGTGTATTTAAAATGACTTGTCCTCCCCCATTGTTCAAGGTAACTTCCCACATTTTAAATTCTGGTGCTGTCTTTTTAGCTACCGATTGCCCAGTTTTCCATGGTAGAGGAAGTTGACTGAAGCCAGAAACAAAGGAAAGCCTGCAGAGACCTAAAGCCAGTGCAAGGGCTCAAAGCTGCCACCTCCATGTGGGACGCTGGATGAAGACACAGCTGCTCAACTCCAGTGTTCTCACTAATGGCGAAACTCAACCAAACCCCTATTCAATGAACAAGGGGAGACAGAAGCACAAGGAATATAGTTGTGTGCATTTTTTATATAAAAAATAAATTTGCAAATCAATGTGGCCTTGGCTTGGTGTTGCAAGGCTAGGATATCGCTGAGTGTATGCGATTACAAATGCATCTGTGGAGGAAAGCCTGCTCCATCTGTAAAGAATCACTGCTATGAATGCTGGAAAGGACTTCTGGTTTTTTGCTTCATTTAGTTCCCAGGCCACCAGTTTTTCCCTCTGTTGCCACTAGATTTAGGGATTCAAATGAGATTTAGTGTAGTGATCAGCAAGAGACTTAAGCACAACTCATGTTTCTGCTTGCATATTCCATTTCTTCATTTTAATTTCCTCTGATTTACTCTGTCTTAAGCTAGGACTTCCTCTCTGGCTCTTTTCCTCTGATCTTCCTTCACATATGCCTTGTGCCATCAAGCACCAGCTGCAGACATTCAGAGCTCCCGAGTGATTGCTGACTTAAACAAACAAACAAAACCAGGACCACCACCTCTTTGAAGAACTGGATTAGAGATATGTACCAAATAATAATTTGCTCCATGGGAACAGAGAAGAAATAATTTTATCATGTATGCACCCTAATTTATGGGTTTGGTGCCAGCCTGTCAAATAGGCTCTTTCCATTGCAAATATGGCCACCCTATTTTCAACTCCATGGCTTCGGTAAGTCCTTGTCTGTCTTCTTTTCATTCACAGACTTTCAAGAGTATGACAAAATCCACCCCCCACTCCTCCCACCAGCCCTCACTAATGAGGCTGCCACTACAGAGCGCAACAATACTGTAGGAGCAGTATGATCACACCATATAACAGAGCAGCATCGTGTCTATACTCTGATGGCCACTGGGCCTGGTGAAGCATAGGGCAGCCAAGGTACTCATAAGCCTGGCTCTCCAGCTAGCAGGGTGCCCTTTGAAATGTTCCTATGATGTTGATTTTATAAGCTTGAAGACAGAGAGGGCTCCGTCGGCACATGGGCTTTTGGTGCTCACCCTGAGTGTGCCTTTGCTCAAACGCCCGTCAGGAGGAATTCATGTTTTATGGGACTCCTGAGATTTTATGAAACCCATTTTATGAAGGGTCTCTGGATCACTACTCTTTTCGTATTCATGCGGGAGATCTTATAAAGTGCAAATTGTTCAAAGCAAAGGCCCAACTGCGGCGAGTTTTACAGAGCACAACCCAGACCAACATTAATTCCAGCCCATGGTTGGAATGGAAGAAGCTTAATGTAAGAAAACCATAGAGACAAGAGCAAAAGAAAGACAGACCTACTAAAAGGTTCTACGCGTTTTTCTCTGTTTAGACACATGGGCAGCAGGCAGCAATCAGAAATGCACCCACCACTCATTACCCATAAAAGAGAGCCAGGCACCTCTTCCCACTTAAAAGGCCTTCTGAATCAGCGAGGGGACAGAGAAACTAAGAGAGAGGTAATAGGCCTAGCAGTGCTTGAGCAAAGACACCTGCAGAAGAAAGGAGACATGTTTCCAACTAAATGGATTTTTCTTCCACGAAAATGTCTATTTCTGTCCTTCATGAAATAGTAAATTCCCCAAATGGCTGTGATTGGGATCAGCACTGCAGGGCAGAACAGGCATTTATAGGACTGCCTAGTACAAGACAAAAAAATTCGCTGTCTGTGGAAGATAAAGAAAAACAATCCCATGCAGGGGGAAGAGGGCAAGAAGAAATGGAAAGGGACATCCATTTTTCAATGGGTGAGTGTTACATACAGAGAAGTGGAAATGCCGTAACCTGTCTCTAGACACTCGTTCCCATCGGAATGGTTCTCTTGCAAGCCGTGGAAGCTGCAAAGTCTCAGCATTCAGCGAGATCAGGCTTGGGGAGAAGAACATAATACCTCCTTTGAGCATAATTTACATTCAAACTTCCTCCAGCCCTCTCACTTAAACACTACAGTAAACAAGCTAGTTAATGCAAAACTGCCTTAGACCTTCCTTGTGTGTGGCAAGAACAACACTGGCCCTAAATAAGCCAAGCCAGTGACCACTTGGAGTCTCTTCTCTTTTGGAGCCCTATTATCCACAGTCTGCAATTCAGGGGCTGTCCTTCCTTCTCCAGCTGTGGGATTGGAAGGAAAAGCAACTCCACTGACATCTGCCTTGTGGAGGGACTGGGGCCCCAGGCTTGCTAGGAACTCTACAAATCATAAATCGTACCGATGGCACATCATGACATCGAACTAACTAAAGGGGAAGAAAGGAAACAACCCAAGTCAGATTCTGGTCATTCAACTGACAGCTAATCCTGGCAGCTAGAATTCTTCATGCTTAAACCTTTACCAGCAAACACTCATCTCACCAACATGGTCACTGAACTTCCATAACGGAGGCAATTGGAAATGACTAAAATTGCCAATTCAGAGTAAAGATGGCTCCAAGTAGTACAATGTCATACACATTTATGCAGTGCTTTTAAAGTCAGTGTCCAAGCCTGTTAGAAGCATTAATTCTCACCGCGTGCCATCAGGTACCTAGGTGGCATGTCCATTTTACAGATCAGGAAATAGAGGCACAGACACAGCATATTCTTAAATGCATCTTTCTGAATAAAGTTCCCATAAATATGCATTTTAGAAGATGAGTTGTACAATTACTAGACCATAATGAAAGTCTCTCTTTTGTCTCTTTTACCAACAGAAGAACTAATTTCAAAGACCAAAGCCATCACCAGCCTCTCTCAGTGCTCCATGCCTCTCCCACTAATGATTGTTTTTTTCCCTTCAATTACAACACTCCTGGGAATACAGATGTATGAGAATACCGAGAGAGCTTTCAGCTGAAGTGGCATTGTTCACACTAGCTGAGCTAAGGAGGCATGGGGTGACAAAGAAATGTTTCAGTAGCCTTCTTAGTGGTGTAATAATTTTATTCTCGAAATTTCTTTTGTGGGGAATGATGGGCTTGTGGCTAAACCACCAGGCTCAGAGGCTGGAGGTCTGGGTTCCAGTTCTGCTTTTTCCTGGCTTCATCTATAACCCTGGATCCTACATAATCTAGCCTCAGTCTTTTTGCCACTGAAATCAAACCAGTGCATTTATTTTGTACATAAATGCTGCCAGAGAAGTCCACGATCAAAACACAGGTCCCTTGCAGTCAGATCGGATGAGCTCCTTTATTGTATTTTATTATTGAAGTCCAGGTGTTCCCAATGGCTCATTAGTAGTTAATATCCACATGTCTTCCCAGGTCTATGTACAATTTAGAGTTTCATTGTCCATGCATATAGCCTACTTGCATCACAACCCTTAATCTGGCTGCATCATGTATATCATCTTGTTTCCTACACAATGAGAACTCTGTGCACCCTATGGAGCACACAGAACCCATCTATAAGGATACATGGGACTCTCTACAGCCAGGTCAGACTGTTCATGCCACAGTTTAGCCTTGTCATGCTGACTCAGGAACACTACAAGAGCCATGAAAAAGACAGGGCCTGGAATGCTTTGTGCCGTTGCATACTTGAGATAGGAAGAGTCCCTTTCCTAACCCCCACATTTCCAAAACGCCATTAATGGGCACCAGAGAGAAATAGGTGCCAACTTAATTCATGCTGCTCTACAGAGACCCAGCTCTGTGTCTGAGAGGTAACAAATAGCGGTGCTTTATCCCCTGCCCTAGCACAGGAGGAAACCAGAAAACCAGCAGGCTGGCTCCTGTTTTTTTTTTTTTTTTAAATCCACTACAAAGCCGTCTCCTGTGGGGCTTCTGGATGCCCAAATGGTCCAAGACCCTCCCTTCCTGCTAGAGTGATTTGAAAGGGAAACATTGCAACATAAAGCACTTGAGACAGACATTTTGGTACCATGAATGAAATTGTCACCCACAACTTATCCCTTACCAATTTAAGTCAGTGCAAGGCAAGGGATGGGAGACAATTCTATACTTTAAAGTATTCAGAGAGGCACAAATATCTGGGAAAGGACTCCTGGGTTCTTTTCTTGACAGTCATTGACTTCCACTATGGCCTAGGGCAAGTCAGAATGTGTCAGTTAAGCTATCTGTAAAAATTGAGATCATGAGACTTAACCTGCCTCACAGGTGTGTCATGAGGCTTACTGAATTAATGGCTGTGAAATGCTCCGGGTGCTTTGCAAAAAGACACCAACAGAAGTGTGAAATATTAGTGTAACGTTGTCATGGGCTCCTGATTTAGTTCTCTCACCCTGAACTCTTCCCAGCCTGGTTAAGTTAGACCAAGCTTCCTCAATACATTTCAGATATCTAAGGAGCACACCAGATGGAGTAAAATGCATGCTGACCTAGTGAAGATGAGCTCAAAATGCACTAAGCTGAATCAGACACTATTGGGCTCCGTATGCACAGCCGACCACATTTCCCAGAGTTAGTCACCAAGGCAGGTCAGGTTAGGAATACACCTGTGTCTCAGTGGTGACAATCATAGAACATACCGCCTCCACAGTTCCCAAGCAGGAGCTAGTCAGTGCTGCATCATAAAAGTGATAAATGTCTGTCACATTTCATAGCCTGATGATTTAGAGAGCCGTTGGCAGACGCATCACTCCCAACACGTAAGACAGTTAATTACTTCCAGCTTTATCTTTCTTGTCAACGCTTGCTGACAAATTGGCCATTATCTTTTATTCTTTAGCAATTAGCATAGCTCCTTCGTTGACAGCACCTGGTACTTTTTTTTTTTTTATGTGCATGCTTCCCCTCTGCTGTCCAGAGTAGAATGAAATGTTCTGCATTCCGGACAAGCCTTAAAAAGGCACAATTTGCTGTTAGCCTGAGAGGTGCGGGAGGGAGAGAGGAAAGATCTTGATTTAGAAGGGAAGCTGCTGTGTCTATAGTTTAGCAGCTGTCAGTCAGGAATATTTCTCTCTCTCATGATAAAAATTCTGGCCCAGGTACTAAACAAGGGCTAAAATGGGTGGTCTTTAAAAGTGAATCTGTCAGTCAACCCAGATTACTCCTTTCTATTCATCCTCCAGGGAGGTTCTGGAACGCACTGTGGAAGCTGCTCAGGCCTGCGAGTCTATACTGGAGGTTCATTTGGCAGGAAGAAATAGAGAGGCAACCCCGGGTCCCTCTCCCACAACTACCCAGATGTAGACCATCCCTCTCTCCCCCCTCCACCAGGTGAGACCTTCCTATGGACACTGGTACAGGATGAAGCTCTACCTGAAAGGGCTCTAAAAGTGAACACACTCAGTGCAGAATCCAGATTACTGGCATGGGCAGCCCGGGAGCACGAGCAGTGAAGTAAAAACAAAGCCTATTATTAAAACTAGAGGTTCATATGTGGAGAGTTTCTTTGTGCTCTCTCTTTTTGTTATCCAATGCAGAAGAGAGGGCTTTCTTAAATTTAAGAGGTGACATCTCCTCCTCAGCCTACAAAAAAGGAAATAATTCATTATTTGTTTTTTTGTTTTTTTTTTTAAATCAAGCATTTTTTCCTATAAGAATTAGTGTGATGAGAATTTCCTAAATCCAACCTGTGCGTTCAGTTGGCAAAAGCTACTAACCAAAATGGTTTCTTTACTAGAGCAGCAGACAATATTCTCGTTATTTGTAATGACGCCTGTTGTCGCAGGATCTGGCCATCTTACATTTGTTCAAAAACAAAGACAGACCCAATTCTGCTTATTTTGGATGAACAAGCAGGAAAATAAGACAGAGGAATGAATGGTTCAGTTTCCAAAAATACCTTCAACTATTAGCCATTTGGGAAGGAAAAAAAATCAAAAATAATTTTTTAATTTTATTTTTATTTGAATGATTCACAGGAGAACAAAACAGGAACTCAGAGTGTATTAAGTACAAATCAATTCTGGGAATTAAATAAAAGAATCAAATATTACTTTGTAAAATGTCCTTGAAATAATCCCAAAAGAGGAGCCTTGCTCAGCTGTTTATTTATATAACTGTAGTGCCCAGAAGACCTAATCAGGATTAAGGTTCTGTAGTGCTAGGTAACATACAGATACAGTCCCTACCCCAGAGAGATACTGACAAGCAACCAAAAAGCAGGGGAAAGGGAGGCAGTCAAATAGATACACAAATTTTTATATACAAATAAATATGATAGTTATGAAATTACATCCTTTCCCAAAATATCAATTTACCCATCTGACTCTCAGCCTAGCCAGCATAAGTTTGCTCATATCTTGTAGGAATTACAACAGAAGTAGGTCTTTGGCAGGGACCGACCTGCCAAGCATGCATTGGTAGGGCCCTACCAAATTCATGGTCCATTATGGTCAATTTCACAGCCATAGGATTTGAAAACTGGTAAATTTCACATTTTCAGATGTTTACATCTGAAATTTCACAGTGTTGTAACCCTGGGGGTCCCGACCCAAAAGGAAATGGGGGGAGGGGTGTCACAAACCTGTTGTAGTGAGGTAATGGGATTGCCACCCTCACTTCTGTGCTGCCTTCAGAGCTGGACAGAGTGGGGAAGAGGGGGTGCGGATCGATCTGCAGCCAGGAGAGATACCCAAGAGCAGCCCTGCAGGGAAAGAGCAAGTCTTGTCCTGCCCCAGCCCTGCCTAGACTAGCAGCTTGCTGAGACGCTTCCAGCTGCACAGGGAAGATCAGATTCAACTCCACAAGCCTCCCCCATCTGCAGGAACTTCTGGGGCTGCTGCCCAGTCCCAGAGCGTCTTGCAGCAGGGGAGGCACTCGGAGATGGGTCTGGTCCCCCCACCCCCAATGGCTGTGCAGGGGATGGACAAGTACTTCTCCAGCCCAGCTGGAGCTAGGAGCCCCCTTTGCTGAGGTGCTCCTAGGGACAAGGGGACATTGGATTTCATGGGGAAGGGCTTATTTCATGGTCAGTGATGTGTTTTTCACAGCTGTTAAATTGGTAGGGCACTGGACAGAACAAATGTCCATAGCTTAGTGAGGAGGCTGGGTTGTATTGCTGGTGATGCGGGCTTCACCCAGAGCTGCTGTCTGGCTCTTTGGATACAGCGTCTCTTGGGAATAAAATGGTCTCTGCACTGCTGTCTGGCAGTATCACAAAGGGAGGACAATGCTGCACTGAAGGAATGACCAAGGAAAAACAGGAATAGAACCAGGAGAGGACAGAGTCACAAAAGCCAAGGGAGGACAGAATCTTAAAGCAGGTGTCACTGAGCATCAAAAGCAGCAGAGGGTTCAAGAAAGTTGAGCATGTAGTAAAGGTCCTGAGACTTACCCAGGAAAAGGTAACTGGTAAAGCTCAGTGAGATAGCAGCTTTGGTGGAGCAAAGGGGGCAGAAACCAGGCTGGAGGGGTTCCAAGATGAAGTTGGTGGATAGGAACCTGAAGAACAGTTGAAAATGGTATGTCTGATGGATTCAGAGGTGAAGGCACGAAGGAAAAGGGATGGGTAGCTGGCAAGGCAGGTTGGGTTTAAGTGCAGGTTTGCTGAGGACTGGGGAGAGCAGAATCTTTGTATTTTGAGGGGAACAGCTGTGCCAGGGTTGATGGGGCAGGTTTGCAGTAGAAGTGAGGGACAAAAGAGGTATCCAGAGAGGTTGGAGAAATACACTAGCTATATAAATGTACTGATTATTTTATCACAATAGCGTCGGGAGGTCCAGTCAGGATCAGGACCCCATTGTGGTAGATGCCATATAGACATATGAACACAATGGCCACTGTCCCAAAGAGACTACAATTTAAGGTGACAAGTGACTCGTGAAGGGTAGGATAGAGGGATACAATTTTTATAGAAACAGAGATGCAAATTTTTAATTGTTAGATAAATAAGAGTGCAGCCTGGCCTCGTCTGCCTCCCAACCCATCATCATCAATTTCTTGCAGATAATATGGCCAGGGTGGGTCTCGAGGAGAAAGCTGAAGGGCTAGCGGCTTATGGATAAATGCAGGAAGGACGAACCAAGTTAGCGGGCAGCACGGAAGAAGGCGCAAAGGCATTTCTGTGAGAAGCTGATCAAGCAGACAATCCCCACTGCATGCTTCCACCATTTCTCTTCAGCGGACAGCTACCGAAACTGCCACATACTTAATGTGTTACTGACTTTCTGTTAAACGTTACCCAAGTATAAATACAGGTTTTTTTAAACCACAAAAACCTCCAGCAAGGCAGGAAAAACTAACATTAATGACTGGGGGAGGGAGGGTAGGGGGATCCACGGGGGAGTTTCTGAGCATTGCAAGTTTGCATATTGTTCTCATGTTTGCATGCAATAGGGATTATATGCACTGGCAGAGAAATGGAGTTGATGATTCCCATTGGTCTTTTTCATCCCTGCCACGTATGATAAAGAGTAAAACAAATCCCCATAAAGCCCGGTTCATGAATCACCGTGTGCCCTTTGTTAATCTGACAGGTGTTGTTTGACTGATACATGTTCTAGTTCATATTATACTGCAGAGCATTCAATATGCTGATTCTTAAGAGTAATGAACTCCAAGCACTCTGTTATTAATTCTTACATAGGTGAGTGGAAAATGCTGGTGTGTGTGTGTGTGTGGGGGGGGCGGGGGGGCGGGTAGTTCGGCCCTATCCTGTTTGAGTCTGAGTTTCTTGTTTATTAGCTGGATTTCTGCCTTCTCTCCTCCGTTGGATTCAGCTTTTCACTCACTGATTATTGAAGGCATATTGACAGCTCATTAAATCACTATTACCATAGCTGACTGGAATGTGTTTTCAAAGGGAAACGAGTCATTTAAAAACTGACTCACACCTCTTTGGAGACCAGCTCTTTTGAGGCTGGGGGGACAGACTGTGCTTTTCCTGGACGCCACACAGTAACATTACAAGCAGCAGTGTCAACACCTTCAAAATGTATGTTTAAAATTAATACCAATGGAGTATTTTCTCCCCCCCCCCAGATTTCAAAGACTTACTGCTCTTACCCCTCTTCAGGCATGTTCAGAGGGCCTGAGGCACTTGCCATTAATTCATTGTTCAGACACAATCTTCTAAAATTCTATTACATTCTTAAGGAATTACAAGACTGTTTTCCAGTTATCGCTGCCTGGGACTGGACAGAGAACGAACAGCGCTAAAGCATTCAGGCACACACAGAATCCCGAGGGACTAATGTTCCAGTCAGGCAGAGCCATCAGGAGCTTTTAGTCAGTGTTGTGACTGGGATTCATAGCAATTTACTGGACTAGAATCAGGTGGATATTTTCCTCTTAGTTTCCAGAGAAAGATGATCTGCAAAATCTTCCAGGATAAAAAGATGAGGAAACATCCCCAAGGCAGAATTGGCTTTGCTGGCCAACCTCAGCACAAAGCGAATCCCCCATATAACCCTCCCCTCAACAGGTGGCATTGTCAAACAAAAACAGAATACCACTATCAAAATCCATGGCACGCCCACACCTTGAATACTGCGTGCAGTTCTGATTGCCCCATCTCAAAAAAAAAAAAAAAAGATTAGGGGTATGGAATAGCTTCCACTGGACAGATTAAAAAGTATGGGTCTATGTCGTTTACAGAAGAGATGACTGGGAGAGGGAGGTTATGATAGAAGTCTATAAAATCATGAATGGTGTGGAGAAAAAGTGTAGTTTAACCCCTCTACATAACACAAGAACTAGGTCACCCAGATAAATTAACAGGCAGCAGGTTTAAAACAAACATAAGGAAATATTTCTTCACACAATGCAGTCAACCTGTGGAACTTGTTGCCATGGGATACTGGGAAGGCCAAAAGTAGAACTAGGTTCAAAAAAAGAATTAGATAACTTCATGAGGACAGCTATTAGCCTAGAAGCCTGGGGATGCAACCCTATGCTCTGGGTGTCCCTAAACCTCTGACTGCCCAAAGCTGGGACTGGACGACAGCAGATGGATCACTCAATTGCCCTGTTCTGTTCATTCCCTCTGAAGCATCTGGCGCTGGCCAGTGTCAGAAGACAGGATAATGGGCTAGATGGACCATGGTCTGGCCCAGTATGGCCATTCTTATGTCTTCACTCTGGGGGAAAAAAAGGTAAGTTTTTAATGCAAGATGTCTTCAGTAGGATTTCAACTTGAGGTAGATAAGACCGTCTGTCTTTTTCCCCATAAGTGAGCAGGCAGACACACCTTTTTTCATAGTGAAGACCTTTTTTCATAGAAGAAGTCCATGTTAACTTTGCCTGTACTCGCACACTGAGTGGTGCATTCAATATGGGCAAAAGATTAGTGCCTTATACTTACTGCTTGTCAAGGTAAAACACTTTGCAAATAGATCTCTGAAATAACAAGACTCCACCAGAGTCTGGTGCTGGTTCACTCAAATTACAGAGAAAACTCCATCAGCCCGCTGAACTCAAGTGAAACCTACTTTTCCTTTCTCCCTAACTTCCTCTGTATTGCAGGAGTTGTTTTGTTTCCAAAGTGCCGATTAATCAGTTAAGTTAATAAATAACATCTGCAATGCATTTTTACCAACTTCCAGTTACCAAATTTAAATTATTTTTATTTTCAAAAGAGTTTGGCTACCATTTTATATCTTCTTGAGGTTTTCTTTGAAAAAGGATGCTGTCAAGGTCCAAATTACCTTTTTTATGTGAGGGTTTCAATTGCTTGATCCAAAGTGAAAAGCAAGACAAAATAATTCCTAATTATATTTTTAATCCTATTCAATTTTTTTTTAAACTAAGAAGGAGCTAGCTCCATTGTCCGCTGATTACAAGCATGATGGGGGGAGATCAAAGCTGCAGTCAGACATGGGGAGCAGCAGGAAATTTCTACAGCTCTTTTAAGGTAAGTTCTGTATTTTGTTTTAGTGTGAACATCTATGGAATTCTTCTATTTCTTACCTTAAAAGAGTTCTGGAAATCGCCCACTGTTCTCTCTCTCTCTCTGTCTTGCTGTCTTCCTGTCTGGATACATATCATTAAAATGGCAGCCCCCAGCAGGAACACAACTTGGCAACTGTGTCCAGTTTTGGGCCCCACACTACAAGAAGGATGTGGAAAAATTGGAAAGAAGCCAGCAGAGGGCAACAAAAATGATTGACTTGTGAGGAGAGGCTGAGAGAACTAGGATTATTTAGCCTGCAGAAGAGAAGAATGAGGGGGGGGAGATTTGAGAGCTGCTTTCAACTACCTGAAAGAGGGTTCCAAAGAGGATGGATCTAGACTGTTCTCAGTGGTAGCAGATGACAGAACAAGGAGTAATGGTCTCAAGTTGCAGTGGGGGAGGTTTAGGTCGGATATTACGAAAAACTTTTTCATTAGGAGGGTGGTGAAGCACTGGAATGGGTTACCTAAGGAGGTGGTGGAATCTCCTTCCTTAGAGGTTTTTAAGGTCAGGCTTGACAAAGCCCCGGCTGGGATGATTTAGTTGGGGATTGGTCCTGCTTTGAGCGGGGGGTTGGACTAGATGACCTCTTAAGGTCCCTTCCAACCGTGATATTCTATGATTTCATAGCAATGGAAGAGATTTGATATACACTTCTACCTCGATATAATGCTGTCCTTGGGAGCCAAAAAATCTTACTGTGTTATAGGTGAAACCGCGTTATAATCGAACTTGCTTTGATTTGCCGGAGTGCGCAGCCCCGCACACCCGGAGCGCTGCTTTACCGTGTTATATCCGAATTTGTGTTATATCGGGTCGCCTTATAGCGGGGTAGAGGTGTAAGTTATTTTAAAATAATGCTCTGATTTCTCTAATTTCCACAGTCTGATTTCATATTTTATGTGGAAATCTAAAGCAGCAGTAAAAACCTCGGCTTTTTAAAATGCAATACTGGAAGAGAATTTCGGTTTGTGGCACAGGCTATAATCACAGAAAAGAATGAAAACTCAGGCTAATAAGAGTCATCAAAAGGTGATTTCACCCTATGTGGTCTGTATACATAATCCTTTGCAGCCAGGTAAGGGCAGCGAGTTTGGTAAAGATAGTTTGGCAAAGAAAATCATGGATGAGTCATGGCACATTTTGATAAAATCTAGGTTTTAATACATGTTTCTGATTTCGCCTTGATTGTGAAAACTCCTTCCCTCCACTCCAGTCCTGCTTGGCCAGGCATCCTGGAAAGCAATTCCCTTTCCTCACACTCATGCATGGTAGCAAGGATGGTTATTACAAGAGGTGACCAGCTAATGTAAGAAGACAAAGGTTATTGGGGCTGGGGGGAAATCAGTAGTCTCCAAAACTGATGCCCATGACAAACTCACCGTCCTAATGAGCAAGGACTAAATACTCAAGTCTTCAGCAAATTGTTTTAGTGTTGCTTAAAAGATAATGCAACTAATGTTAAGTTATGAATGCATCAAACAGGCACTGAATAAGAAAGAAAAATTCTGTATTGTAAAGGCTTTTCAAAAAGAAATCAGATAAGGATTGGGAGTGGAAAAAAAACACCTATCAACAAAGCTGCTCCCACCAGAAGGAAAAGCACTCATATGCTGGGCTTTCTTCTCCCTTTAGGTTCTCCTGCATATCTAATACTCAATGGAAAGATTCTCTCTCAGATGCCCCTGGTAGCTTTCCAGTGCTCCCTGCTCTCTGAAGGTCACCAAAAATATTGTCTGTCATTCAAAATTTGTAAGATGTTTGAGAACGCAGAAGGTAAGTGAAAGCAGACTAGATCCCTCCCTTACCTTCTCACAATAAAAAGATAAGCTTTGCTTTAACAGAAATCTTTCAGGAGGCCCCAAAATTGATCTTCCCTCAGTGAGTGGAGAACACACACTTGCCATCTTGCATCAGCCGGAAAAGGTTTCAAAAACTTGGTAGGAAAGGCACATTTCTGCATTAATGCAGATGCTCAGAGGCTATGCAAGATTAGGGAGTCAAACTGAGGTCAGACCCCTCTTCTCCTCTCCCCACCCATTGAAAGGCTCCCTTTCCCATTGTTCTGAAAGTGTCACCCATCTAAATCAAGTTTATTTTCCCCTGTGCAAAGTGTGGGGAGCTCTCCTCTGGGATTAGAAGCTGAGGCTTTGTGGAAGCTTTGGGGAACACATAATCTTCTGGCACAGGGAGTTGCCTTTGCTGGCCAGTTTCTCCAATTCTATGGTTTATTTGTGTTCAGGCATCCCTGAATCCTTGATTCAACAAACTTTTGAAAAAAAACCTCACCACAAAACCTCTCCATCAAGCTACTAAAAATTATTCCCATGCTTGGGAACACATGTTTTGGGAAACCAATGTCAGCAAAGAGTTGTTTTCAATAACCATTGCAGTGATTGACTGTTCAGAGGCCATGCCAATCCCCCTTCATCTTTCCAGTGAAGTCTCATCACATCACTTACAGGCCCTGAAGTTGGCTGGATTCCCAGTGTTGATATAAAAGCCTGCACACAGCTTCCTGCTGATGTGGGGAGAGGCAGTGAAAACCATAACCGAATTCTCAGCCAACCCTGTTGGGCATGCTGCAGAAAGTCTCCCTCTCACCATCTCCTGCCCTTTAATAAGTGAGATTTAATGAAGGTAGTGAAGGAAAATAGCAAGGGAAAACATTTCGGGGAAAAAGGCAAGATCAGAGACAGAGTCTTTAGGCATCAGATATGCAAGGTAAGAACACTGCCAAGGTAGTATAAATATCACATGCCATTCCAGGAGTTATGCCAATGATTTTTTAAAAATCAGGTCACCTCACTTCCTCTATCTTCCCTTAGCTACTTTAGTAATTAAAGCTAATAAAACCAGTAAGTCTTTCCACGTCTCTTAGTTTTTATTCTTAGGAACTGCATTTCTATTGTGCTGCTTTGTTTCTGCAACCATAATAATGGAATATATTTACTGGCTGCAGCAACGAAGACTGTAGAGGTATCTGTCCTTACTCATCCTCACTAAAATCAGGACGTGGTAATGGGAATAGATTTGTATCTCCCTGAGATAATTCTTCCATCCGATTTGTGACTCCAGCCTGGAAGTCTGCAGTATTCTATTCTCTCGTATATTGGATACATTCTCTATTATTGGTTACGTAACCAAATCACTCGGACAGTCAATAATTCTATTTGACTTTAATAAGAAATCAGTTACTAATTGTGAGCTGCTGAGTTAAAAACAATGAACATGAGCATTATTAAAATATCCAAAGCTTAAACTACACACACACTTATTACACATCTGGAGGAAATACATACATCCCTAAGGATCCTTTGCTAGGTGTAGATTTCCTGGAATTTGCCAGCAGTGAAGAATCTAATAAGCACCTTGTCAATCACAGTAGGCAACAACAGTGGGTTAGGTCCCTAAAAGCATTTACCAGCTGCATGTTATGTGTTCTACAGTGACTGACTACCAAATAGCCACGGGGCGCTGAGTTTGCCTTCTAGTCTTAGCTTCACCCACGTTGAACTTGTCCACCTGCTGGAACAGCTCCCCAGAGGAAGGAATAACTTAAGCCCAACACTGATTTAATCTATCCCGCCAGGTATAGGAGATAGCTACCTCTAATTAGAAAACACTAATATACTCCTAATTATGTAACACCAGCTAGTGATATTAGCCCTGTTTGCCTAGGGAATGGCACCAGGCCAGATATAACCATATTCAGAATCCATTGTGGGTAGCAGGATTCCAGTGTTATTTCCCTATCTGGGTGAAAAGGGATTGGTCATCTGCTGGGCACGTTACAGCATCATACTATTGAATACCAGGGAAAGGGGACTGGATGGATTAATTTACAACATGGTCAGGCTAGGAAAGATCCCTAAAACAAGCAAGCAAGCAATGCAGAGTCTACACATGTCAAGGAAATCATGCCAGAACCATGCTAGCAACAGCTATGTTTAAGCACAGTGGTAGCTAGCACATTTCTGATCCCAGTGTCAATAGGACATTAGTTGTTCTGGTCCTAAGTAAGAATTCAGGGAAAGCAAGATCAAAGCCTGAGACATGCTAAAAGCCAAATGCTTTTTGCCCATCTGTTCAGATCTCTGCAGAAATTCTGAAGTAATTTTCTTCCTTTCTCGACTCTTTAATCTCCAGGTGATAAGGCATTAAGAACACAAAAAGTCAAGAAAGCAGAAAAAGCCAGTGATGGGAAAATAAACATTTCTGCACAAGAAGGGGATAATACACACAATTTGTATCAAGCTCATCCTCAGAAAAGTTGTATGTCTGAGAAGAACCCATATATCCCTCTCTCAGCTCTGAGCCTATGTCACATGCACTGCAGCACCAGTGGAACATGCCCAAGGCTTCATTTTCCTATAGTTGAAGCTAAAAGTTCTTAAGAGAAAAAATACACAGTGATCCTGTTATTCCTAACCACAAAGCGCTGCCAGGTAGAACACTCCTGTCCTGAGATGGGGCCATCAGCTAGTAGTTTAGTTCTCAAGATCCTGTCCATTCTCATTGTAGTCTTGCTGCATCTCCAGACATTTGCCAAAAGCCTCCACCTCTCAAGCACACAGATCTACATGCTTGACTAACTAATTAAAGGGCCAGACACTAAGGCTTCTCTACAAACCAGCATTTGCAATGAAAAGGAATCCNCATCCTCAGAAAAGTTGTATGTCTGAGAAGAACCCATATATCCCTCTCTCAGCTCTGAGCCTATGTCACATGCACTGCAGCACCAGTGAAACATGCCCAAGGCTTCACTTTCCTATAGTTGAAGCTAAAAGTTCTTAGGAGAAAAAATACACAGTGATCCTGTTATTCCTAACCACAAAGCACTGCCAGGTAGAACGCTCCTGTCCTGAGATGGGGCCATCAGCTGAGAGTTTAGTTCTCAAGATCCTGGCCATTCTCATTGTAGGCTTGCTCCATCTCCAGACATTTGCCAAAAGCCCCCACCTCTCAAGCACACAGATCTACATGCTTGACTAACTAATTAAAGGGCCAGACACTAAGGCTTCTCTACAAACCAGCATTTGCAATGAAAAGGAATCCTGCTAGGAATGTTCTTTTATGACCCCTTCTGGTAAGAGGAGGAAAAAAGGAAAAAAACCCCACAGTTTTAGACCAACATTCTCAATTCCAGTGTGAAATCTTTTCATTTTGGAAAGGAGAAAAGGATGCAACAGAACAAGGAAAATAAATCTGGAAGCTGCCCAGGAGTTTGGAGGAGAGCCCCCCTCACTCATGAGTTGTATCCAGTACAGTCCACACTTCCAATATACAGATGGTCTCCTCTTTATGGGACTCTTTGAATCCCAACGCTCTAAGGACCCCCAATAAGTGATAGTGGTACCAGCCTCTAATATATGTGATACTGTTTGGCACTG
This sequence comes from Trachemys scripta elegans, assembly GCF_013100865.1. Taxonomy (NCBI): domain Eukaryota; kingdom Metazoa; phylum Chordata; order Testudines; family Emydidae; genus Trachemys; species Trachemys scripta. Next base: position 11,842,911 of record NC_048316.1, read on the forward strand.
AGCTGCAGCAGTTGTCGCTGTTTTAGAGATTGCTATTCGGTTTTTCAAACAAAGGCTTCACCTTTCAAATACTTATTAAGAAAGCAAGCCCAATTAAAATTAAGAACTGAGTTTCTCCCCTAAAAGCTCACAACTCCTGTCTAAATCTCTCTAAAGCTTCCTCAGATGTAATGAAGGGAATTTTCCTAGGTTTGCCCTCTTCTCTGTTCTTGTCTACCAAGACTTGTTCCTTGTTAGCTGTTGTACAGCATAGACACCAAAGTGCTTTAGCAAACGGAGTATCATCCCCATTTTAAAGACAGGGAAACTGAGTCAAAGAGAGGTGAAGTAACTTGCCTCAGAGGAAACAGCCCTAGGGCAGGACCAGAAATAAAACCTAAGTCTGCTGTCTTCCAGTCTAATGCCTTCACCACTGGACCAGTTTCTCCTCTGTATTTCTCTGACTGAAGGCAAGAATTTGTCTGAACATTGGGTCCTTTCATTACTTCCAGACTGAAAGCAGGAGGATATATTTCAGTGTCCCTTGGGGACTGCAAGTGCCCCTCCACTGCCTATACCCTGTCCCCAATTTTTGAGATTCATATACTATAGTGGCCATAAAGATGTAGTCAGGACCTAAGAGCATTTGAAAATGAAAATGAGTTTCAGGGAGGCAGAACAGCAGCAAAGGTGGGCCATGTCCCTTTGTCAGAGGGTAGCACATCACTGACAGGCTTCACTTCTATTTTAGGACCGAGCACCACTGATCAGCTTTCAGAACTGCTTAGAAAAAATAAAAGAGGCTTTGGAATTTCAAAGAACGCCAAAGGTTTGACCACAGCAGGGACACAAGTGGGAGTGTGCTTTTTTTTTTGTGGGGGGAGAGAGAAACAAGAACCCAGCTTACTCCACTATTGGTCTCTGTTTTTGTCAAAAACATGTTTCTCGTCACATGCAGCCTGACAAAAATTTGCCCCCAGGGAAAGACAGAAGCTCTGGCTAGAAGAGGGCTCAGACAGGATTACATGCAGAACAAAAAGGTCAGGCTTTTGGTCTGCGTGTGGGGCACATGCTGGTTTGTGGTATAAAACACAATTTTGCTATGGAACGTTCTTGAAATGCCAGCAACAGAAAACAAGCAACAGCCAATGCTCTCATGAGGAGAGGGAGCTGCTGTACTTTCAAAGAAAAATACCTGTCACTCCTGACTGACGGAGTCTGGTGGCATCTCAGGTCACTGGAAACATGTGGGAGCCTTGCCTGCTGACGCCTCAGATGGCAGGGGTGTGCCCTGAGCACAGCACACAGGAGGGGTCAGCCACCAAGACACCTATGCTATGTGCTCAGAGATCTCTACCCCTGCTCTCGTCTCTCCCCTGGGAAATATGGCGTCTGCAGCAATGTGTCACCATGCTTCATCTTTGCAAACGCTCTGATGCTTTCATCTTCCCACTTTTCTGAACCCTGCCAGGACACCACTGCTGCTTTGCTGAAAAGTTACTAGATGGCTGGCACGTTCATCCGTCGCTACAAACAAAACATCTAGCAGTAAGTTTAACAAGGCTGAGGAGTAAAAGCTGAGTGCTGGAGCAAGTTATGTTTCCATAGGTCCAAGATGCATCAGGGACCAGTAAGGTTTTAATTAGGTTAATTGATTTATCACCATGTATCCTAGTTCCTTTTTAGACCAGTGAGTGACTTCCATGTGGAACAAGACGGCTCAATTGTGTCTTTCGCACTTTCTTCCTACCAGGCACAAGCGAGATTAATTGTTTTTTTTAAAAACAGGCATCCATGACATTTACCATCGGAGCAGCCAGACTGAATCAAGCCCGTGCTCTATCTAGTCCCATTCTCCTGCCTCCAACAGCAGCCAGGACAGAGGCTTCAGAGGAAGGTGTAACAATCCTTGTGGACGACAGTTATAGAATAATCTGCCATAGGGAAAGTTTCTCCCTAACCCCAACAGCTAATGCGTGGCTTATCTCCTGAATTATGAGGGTTTAATATGATTATTTTTAATCCTATATTTTATATAAAAACTGTGGATGCTCTAATTCTAATGTCTAATTCTTTTTCAAAAACCTGTTAGAATTCTGGCCTCAATATCAGCTCACCGGGTTAATTATATGTTGGGTAAAAAAATGCATTTCCTTTTGTCAGTGTTAAATTTGCTGCTTTTCAATGTTACAGAATGTCCCATGTTCTTGTATTATGAGAAAGGGTAAAAAGAGGCACATAATTTACTTGCTCTATACAGTCACCATTCTATACTGCCTCTTAGTCATCTCCTCTCTAAAGTGAACAGTTCCAAATCCTACCAGACACATACTCCAAGAACGACTGATCATCTGGAGAGAGGAGGATTAGCTGTTTATGGGATGAAATGGCTAAAATGGTCTCTGCACCAAATCAAAACGGAAAAGCACCCAAGAGATACAGCTCATGTGGAATACTTTAAATAGGACTGTCAAAGCTAGGAGCATTCCCCACAGGAGTCACCTTGTTCAAATTGCTACAAAATCATCCCTGTTAGAGGGCCCTCTCATGTCCTGGACCTCCAATGCTGTTATGTTCTCTGACGTGCCAGACTTAGTCACCGAAAGGGCTAAAACCCAAATGGAAACTCCCATGAATTCCTAGCCCTCTCTCCCACCCCACAGGGCAGAGGTGAGTGGAGGGAAGTCTTCCCCTCCACTTTTTTGGCCTAAGTCTGTGTTGATTTCAGCCCGTAGGCACTTGAAATGAACAGATTAGCTGGGAGGGGCTAGAATGCTGTGTACGGCTGCAGGGGGGTGGAGGTACACAGGAGAAAAGATATTTAAGATGCTGAGAGATAGAGACTTCCAGAACGCACAGACTCCTACAGGAAAGGGCTGCAGAAGTCCCCTTTAGACTCCACCTTCATTGAGAGAGAGAGGGGGAGAGAAACAGAGTTAGGGCACCAGTGTGCTGTAGCACTTTCAGAAGAGTTTCATACGTGCCCCTGCTGCGCTCACAGCATCTGCAGTGGACTCAGTCAGAGAACTCAGTTCTCACTGCTGAGAGTGAAAATGCCAGTGAAAGTCACTATGCAACTGGCATGGCTCTGTGTTATCACCTTGTCCTTGGCCATCTACCCAGCGTGGCTGCAGAAGCCTCCCAAGAGGAGAACGACCAACGGGAACACCCAGCTCAAACTGATGGGCTGCTGCGATGAGATGAAAGAGCTCAAGCTGCAGATAGCCAACCTGAGCACCATGCTGGGGTCGCTGAGCAAGAAGCAGGAAGACGACTGGGTGAACGTGGTTATGCAGGTGATGGAGCTGGAAGGGAGCACCAAGCAGATGGAGTCCCGGCTCATCGATGCCGAGAGCAAGTACTCCGAAATTAACAGCCAGATAGACATCATGCAGCTGCAGGCAGCCCAGACGGTCACGCAAACCTCAGCTGGTAAGGACGGAGCCTCTAAGCTCCCAGATGCGCCTCTTAACGCAGAACCCCAACTAACCACCAACTTTTAACCTATGCTAGCATGTCCCATTAACACAGCTGGTGACTGTGCCCACTGAATGCCAGTCTACCCAGTGCACTTCTGCAGACACAACAGCGCAAAAAGCTGCCAGGTTTATTTGGCCAGAAATCCATAGATCCAGTTATCAGTTTAATAGCAGATATGCTCTGTTAAGGGTTGGGGGAGCAGAACAGATCCTGCAATTGCAGCGGGATGGACTCATTTAATACATCTTCCGCCCCCCCCCAAAGTACTATGATCCCAATCTGAACAGAGAGGCAGTCAGTTTGTGTGGGAAAACTTCTGGCAATAATATGCCCATATCATCCAGAACGCTGGGAGGGGATCAGGGGTTAGTTAAACAATTGGAGACACTTCTAACCTCCATTGCAGATGCAACACCATCTTTATGCCTGTCTGATCCAGAATAAAATAAAAAAAAAAGACATATTTTGAATAATAATTCTCAGAAATCCAAGGTTGTAGATTATGCAAAATTCCTGATAGAACATAAACACATTTCAATAGCTTAAAATTCTCCCTCCTTCCCTGGTATAGTGTTGCAGGAAAGTTTCACAGCACATTTGCTTTGGATATGCTGAGGAAAGTCTACTCCAAAGGGAGACCATTCCAACAAGGTTAAACTTCCTTCTAAAGACTACTATTGCCTGGGTGGTTGTATGTGCTAAACACCGTAATTCTGGGTCTGTTTTACAACAGGGAAAAAAAAAAATCTTAAACCACCAGTATTTACTAAGGTCTACTTAAGGAAAAGGTTTAATGTCGTTAGTTTGGAAACACTGCTCACTATTTATATCGTCTTAAATAAACAGAAAGGTTTTACCGTAATGAGTCTCATCAGGGGTATAGTAACGCCGCAATGTGGTTTTGTAAAATAAAGCAGCACACGGAGAAAGCCAGCCAAGTAGGGACTTGAGCAGCCAGATGCAGGGAATTCATGCCACCAGGTGAAAGTCATTCACCCTGCAATATGCTGAAAAAACTGTCAGGAGGGATAAATCCTCACCCCAGCTAGCTTCTCTCCCCTCCCGTAAAAGCAGCTGTGTGCACCACCTACCCTCAATCAGCTCCTACCCAGAGAGAAGGGGGGCTGCCAAGACTGAGATTCAGAGGAGCTAAATGCCATCTCCCCCATCGCAAACTGTGATACAGAAACTATTGCGCAATGTGTTTTATTCACAAACTCAGCTAATCTGCCCAACCACATGATCAGCACAGGCAGCCGGTCTGGCCTGTCAGACAGGGACCTGTGTATAGAGGGGCAATGAGTGTACGCTCTCATTCCCCAGCATGGGGATTTTATTCACATGCTGGTAATTTTAATACAAAACAGAAATGGCTGTGAAGGCTGGAGCTTTGTGCACTACAGTAAGAGGTTAGGAGACTAGAAAGGTAACAGGTAACGGATGTGGTTTTGATTCTGCTAGTTACACATACAAGCCGTTTGTTTCCTTGTATAGCACAGCATCTCTGTCCTTTACGCTTAGCCCTTTCCTCCCTGGATCCAGAATAGAGCTAATTAGAGCTCCCCCTTTTAGTCTCCCTCACTCTACCATCATCTGCGCCCCAAGACTGTGGCCACCACACAAGAGCTTCAGGCACAAGGAGCCCCCCACAGATGCACTTCAGAGCAGGCCAGAGGGGTCGCTATTGAGCGCCTGGCACTTCCACCCTTTCAAAAGTGCTGCTTTCAAAATACCCCCACCTCCTGACGGGTGGGAGACGAGAGAGACAAGACTGCATGCTGTACAGTGCTAACACAGCCCCCCAGAGCCAAGCACAAAGCCACTTCCTTGTATATTTTATAAACCAAGCCAGAGATGACTAAATTACATTCAGCATTCTTTCCTGTGTGCTAGAATTTTAATGCCATCGTATTGTGCTAAGCAGCCACAGAAAGGGTTAAATCTTCATTTGCGTAGTGGAAAGATATTTTAAAGCGCACAAAAATATTTCCTACGGTTGTAGTAATGGATTATTTCAGCATCTGCAAATACTGTACCTAGCCCTATACATGCCATGGGGCTTTGCAATTTGCTTCAAGGCCTCATAACCACCCATCCAGCACCAGCCTGATCATCTCTCATTTTAACAAGTGCTGTCTCATTTCATGGGCTTTCGAGTTCCTGTGAGGAGTATTTTCTGTTTGGGGGCTGAAGACAAAAGGCTTAGAAATCCCACCTCCCACAGAAAGCACCTCATGTTCCAATGCTGCCATCTCTCTCTCACATGCAAACCTGACCAGCACCAATACTGCTGCCATGCAGCTCATCTAGAGGTGAGCAGACCCAGGCACTGATCAAAGCTACACTGTTCCATGCACACATCACACCGCAGGCAGATTTTTCTCCACCCTTCTGCACTTCACTGGAGATGCAACAAAATGGCCCCTTTGAATGTTTATCTCAAGAACTGTGTTAAAGCCTTCGAGGACGCACATCCGCAGTAGGTGACCCTTCTCCTGCTCAGCATCTTACTTCCTGTGTTTGATTCAAGTAGATGCTGTCTATGACTGCTCATCCCTTTACCAGAAGAATTACAGAATCTCCGGTGTTTACAAGCTGCCTCCAGATGAATTCTTGGGGAGCCCTGACCTAGAGGTGAGGATGCCATGCATACACCGTGCATGCTTTTGGTTCTAGCAGAGCTTCTTCAATACTGTACATTCGGAAAACACTTGGACTGAAGTCCAGTTTTTACAGTGTCGGAGGGAGGAAGAGGGCATATTACATTTAAAATCCCTACAGGATCTTATATAGTAGGGATGGAGAGGATATACTGGAGAGAGAAAGGCTCAGAGCAAATCAGGTTTTCGTGCCTCTTTGCACAAACCAACAAACTCCCTTGACAGATGAGGTTTGGTGCAGAGTGTCCCGCCCCGCTTCCTGATCTTGTATACAATGAAATCGGAAGTGGGACCCTGTCACCCTGCTGACTGGTTAGCACTGCATCCTCTCTTGCTACAGGTGTATTGTGACATGGAGACAGACGGTGGCGGCTGGACCATCATCCAGAGGCGCAAAGTTGGCCTGATCTCTTTCAACAGAGATTGGAAACAATACAAGGAAGGATTTGGCAATATCCGGGGAGATTTCTGGCTAGGGAATGAAAATATCTATCGGCTCTCCAGACGCCCGACCCTGCTGCGAGTAGAGCTGGAGGTAATTCACAGGTTCTCACTTCCAGCAGCAAAAGCTTCTAGTGCACAGTAGTTCTTTGGTAGAAAGTGCAATCTCCTAACAGCGATGGAGGGCTAAAGGAGTCGCATATTTAGATTAGGGAGACTAATGCAAGAGAGACCTGGCAACAACATTAGGGGCACGACAGAAGCATATTCCCCAGGGTTTACTATCTGTGTAACAGAACCTTCACGGGGCTACAGATTGGATCTTGGGCGAGCCACAGACTCTCAAGGATACTCAGGTGAATTTTGCCCATCACTGAGGTGAACAAGGTCATAGCCCAGGGCAGAGGGATTATGCTGCTGACCAGCTTTTAGGGATTTAAAGATCCACAGGGATGCCCAACTACAGATCGGAGGGACTCAAGGTCACTCCTTTGGGCAGGAGTGCTGCAGAGACAGCACATAGGGAGGAAGAAGTGCTTTGCATTGCCCAGCAGCAACTTCTCCAGTCTATTAATGGCTGGCGAGTTATTAATCAGTCCAGGTCATGACTGGAAGAATGGCAGCTGTAAGTGTAGGGCCTTGAGAGATGAGCATGGGGTAATGGACAAAATGGTGGTTTGTGGGGCTTCCAGAGAATCTAAACGCCACTCCCTGAGGGAGGAAAAACCAACTTGAGTTAGCCCACATCTAAGATAAGAAGTGTACAAGATTTCTGCATATAGAACTTAATGTTAATGCAGACCATCTAGCAAACAGGATGCCTTGGTAATTCACCAGCCTGCTGTGCTAAGTGAAAATTTGTTCATTCTAGTTTGTCATAGTGGAATATGTGCAGTCTAGTCTGTATTTTAAAAAGAGAAATTACTATTGAAAACGCAGCTAACGTGCATCCCAGGTAAACAAAGCTGCTAAAGTCTGCCTAGTACTTTTATTTTATTTAAAAACAGAATCTGTTTCCTCTTCACCCATCTAATCCCGTGGCAGGACTGGGAAGGCAACATCCGCTACGCACAATATAACCAGTTCACCCTGAGCAACGAGTTGAATAGCTACCGCCTTTTCCTGGGGAACTACACCGGCAACACAGGGCGTGACTCCCTAAGGTACCACAACAACACAGCCTTCAGCACCAAGGACAAGGACAATGACAAGTGCGTGGATGACTGTGTCGAGTTCCGTAAAGGTAAGGCACACAGATTCCTCCTCTGCAAGTGTTTGAATGAACCACGCTATGCACTTTCCACAGGAGTCAGGGTTTGCCCTGGTGTCCCCGGCCAATACTTGACCCACCTACACAGTTGTTAAGTGTACTGTGCATCAATTATCTGCTTGGCTAACCCAGATGTGGGTGAGATTATGCCTGTGTATTTTTTTATATTCAGTTATAGATGGAAGGTACTAAATAAATGTAAGATTATATATAAAATATGGGCTGCAGTGACTTGTAGAATTATTTTCATCTGGGGGTTCATGCACCTTGAGCTCCGCTCTATTCATGTTGTAATGAGAGCCTATGGATGGAATATTCTATTCAGCTTTTTATACTGTGCTCATCACCAAGGTAACTGAGTGCTTTTGAACTCGCTCTTTTATTTTAAATTTCTTAATACAGCCCCAATATGTAGAGGGATAAGCTTCACCTCTGTAGGCTTTATGGTGAAGCAATTATAGCCCCCAGGGAAAAGTTTCTGAATTCAGCTGTTCTACTTTACTGTTGCCTTAGTTGCAAAGTAAACCCTCAGACAATTGCATTCAGATGCATACTAGAGCCAACCAGCTAAGAACACTAAACAGTGTCCTCTGCTGACCTTTTGTTTTTCAAAGAGGGAGAGAGGGAAGAAATGGAGATGAAACTTTCAAAGGTGCATCAAGCGCCTCAGACAAGAACTTTAACAAAGACTCTGGGCTTATTTGGCTACATCATCTTGGTGATTTGCCCTGTTCATTGCATCTCTGAACCCTTCAAAGAAGGGCTCACCAGACAGTGTGTCTTGAATTTAGCTCCTGTCCCAGTGTAATGTCAGCTGCCAAGGGCACAGGCTCCCAGAATGAATTCTGCACCCTGGCCCCTCTCCCACTCCTTCCCTGCAGAAGGAAAATTGTTCACATCATGAACACAAAACATCAGTGTTAACTAAATGGTAGACAAAGGCTTTCTCTGTTTGTTTCCTGCAAGGTGGATACTGGTACAACTGCTGCACAGATTCCAACCTGAATGGGGTTTACTACCGCAAAGGGGAACACACCAAAAACATGGATGGAATCACCTGGTATGGTTGGCACGGCTCAACCTACTCTCTGAAAAGAGTCGAGATGAAGATCCGCCCAGAGGATTTCAAACCCTAGCGGGAAGCAACACTCAATTGTAAAGCTACGGTGACACTGCTGCACTGAAGGGAAACAGCCTGGAATCTCAAAACCAGCCATTGAAACGGTTTACTTCATCTAGAAAGTGTGCGACCACAAGGGCTACATACACTGACTATGCATCACACATTAGTTCCGAGGCAGACACGGGAGAGAGGAAAGGTACCAACATTACTACGGCTCAGCTCAGTTCTCTCCTCTTAAGGCATTCTCCCCCCAACAGGATACACACTATGTTAGAGTAGGCACATCCTGCAGTAGCAGCATCTTCAGGAAGGATATGTTGTGGTTACACTAGCACTGGGATTTACATGGTTGCCTTATTATTTGACCAGTTAGAGTTTAGGAAAAATGCAGCGTTTACCCTCCTTTTTGCCATCTCTGTAGTGTTTAGATTCATTGAGGGTGAATACAAATCTTGCCAAGGAAGGCAGTTTCTACCAAGACCCAAGAAACAGAGGAACGGGGCTTTTATTTCAAACCCTTCAAACATCTTAGAAATATCCACGAGATGTTCCTCCAGTGCATGTTAATTGGCCCATTCTCCCCATGCAGGAAAAGCTAGGTTGAAACTTTAGGCAATTGCGTGTGGCACCTGCTCTTTCCTGAAGTCTCATCACCACCTTCCGGCCACTAGTCACCCATGCAAGACTATACTCCAGGGAGAGTGCTTTCTGAGAGAGACCTCAAGTCCCATCTGCTCTAGGCTATGTGGAGGTGGGAGATCTATACTAGAAAGCATATGAGGGACTGGGATGCAACTCTCTGAGCTGCAATGAACTGATTTTCAACGTTACTAGTGTTCCTCTTGGAACACAGAAGGGCCATTTTGTGCCACCTCATCACACTATCAGCAAGACCAGGAGCGAACAGGGAGCAAACGTAGCCAAAAGCCTTTTAACATTGACACTGTATTCCAAACCACAAGCGGGGCGGTGCAGGGGGGCGGGGAGGGAAGGGTCTTTTAATATTTAATTGGAAAAAGGCAGGTTAATGGAAGTGCTAGTAAACACGGGATCGAATAATATAGAGATTATGTGTGGCTCTAATACAGCAAAGGATCCTGGATAATATTACGCACTAAGAGAAGCAATCTCGAGTGGTTTGTGTTGTCACTGGAACCCAAGTTGTATTTCGAATCTCTGTTTTATGATGCTTGATCCTGAAGTTCCACCTGCTTTTAACTTTCTGTTTTTACTTAAAAGAGAATCCAGATGTGGGAATATTTAACACTCTGCTTTATGGTTTACAAGCATAGGATTATTCATCTTGGATCAGACTTCTGGTCCATGAAGAAAGCTCTATTGTCACCATCTGTGACCAGTATTCGATGCTTTAGAGAAAAGGCAAAATACACCAGAAGAGGCACCTAGTAAATTTTGCAGTGCTGCCCACACGTCAGGGGTGGGGCGGGAGAAAAGGAGCATGTTATTCCTTTCATTACGGTATTGAAAGTTCAAAGCAATGCATCTGGGAGCAGAGCTTTAACGGAAGCCAGAGAATCCTCAAGTGCCAAGGGAAATTAGAAACGTACAAAAATCCTCACTTGCTGGTGGGATGCCATTCCCGGGAATTTCCAGGGTTGTTTTGGAGGGTTATTGTTTGTAAGCACTGCCTAAAGGTTCCACCTTGAAAACCACCACGTTCCATTTCCTTACCTAAGAGTGTCTTGAAAACGATGGTTAAAAAGGGCAGCCACACCGTTGCTTGAATATGTAGAAAAAGACGGTTATAGTTAATATATCTATTTTTATTTACTTTACAAAAACTGAGCTTGAGCCTAATTTAAAATTTTCTGTCTGATGTGGAACGGGAGATAAAGGTTTCCTGGGAAATGTCTTATATATGTTGACTATTCATATTGTGCATTGGAACAGCTTTGTATACAAATATGCAGTCTGTGCAATGGATTTTTTTTATACCAAACTTTTCCATTTCTGTAATAAATTCTCTCTCGTTTTTAAGCCTGTTTGCTTCAAGTCTTGTTCCTTAACTTGCTGTTTGATACAAACACTCACACACACATGGAGGGATTAAGGTCAGGAAAAGGGAATACAGCAAGTTCTGAAGCATCCTAGCGGATGCATGAGAGGCGAAGGGATGAAAGCATATTGCAAAGAAGGCAAAACAGCACAGCATGCGGCACAGAAGCAAATATCTGTAAAGTAAACAAAGGTGAAAGCATAAATCTAAAAGCAAGTATCTTCAGAGAGCTTAAAAATCCACCGTATAAAGACCAAAGCAACTTGTTCGAGAGGCTGTGCCCTTCCTCACGCCTCAGAGAACTTCATGCATTGGTTGAAGAGGGAGAGAGGGGCATATACCAATGCAAAGGGAAACATTCCTCCTAGTGCAAGTCAATGTGGAATTCTAACATACAGGACTCAAAGCTACAGATTCTTTGCTATCCTTTATCATTCTGATTACAGTAGCATTCACAATGTGCTATATATTGCTCACCCATATAGGAAAACAGTAAGCTCGTTTAAATGAATAATTGTTTAACAGCATATTGCAGACTTGTACCCTTCTGTCGCACCTAAAGCCCTACAACAATCTATTTCCCTCATCTCCCCACCCGATTGATCTCTTGAAGGCAGATTTAACAGAGTTCAGTAAGAAACTTGCGCATGCTTGTGTCCTTGTCTCGGATTCTCCCCAGGGAATAAAAGAGCTCGGCTCCTTGTTTCAGACAATGACCTGAACACGGTTGCAAAGGCAGATGCTGCTCTGCACGAGTGCCGGAGTCTTTAAAACCAAGACTCCAGTTGTTAGGACTCGGCCTCAGCACAAAGAATAGGAAGCAAGTGAATAAATTAGCTATGGATTTCAGAGAGCCAGGCAGGGAGGGAGCTAGCATTCATTGATTAACAAAGAGTTACGTATCCCCGGGGAAAGATCCTTTCACAGGAACGTCCACCTCTCAAACTGAAATGATGGTTTGGCTGGCTGGGAGCAGTACACTTGACAAGTTTAGTAATTTGAATCTCTCAACAGCTGAATCAAGCTCATACACAAGCTAGGAAGGAAAAATAAGGAAGCTAATAGAGAGCAGGACGTGCTGCTAAGTTGTGACTCAAATCCTGGCCATTCTCTGGGAAGTAACACATGGCCAGGTGTACACAGCAGGTAGGGAGGCTGGAAGGCTCGTTGTCCCACTACTTCACAATTGGGAACAGAAGGCTGGTACAAATGGTTTTGCATTATGCTCTTATTCTACTTTGCCTTCCATTTTGAGGCAAGGCACAAAACCTTCAGTTTGCAGCCAGAGCCCCGAGAGTTGCTGAGTTGTTATACCTGCCTCTGGAAATTTCCATTACATGCGTCTGACGAAGTGGGTATTCACCCACGAAAGCTTATGCTCCAATACATCTGTTAGTCTTAAAGGTGCCACAGGACTCTGTTGCTTTTTACAGATCCAGACTAACACGGCTACCCCTCTGAGAGTTACTGAATCGCTCTGCCCACCCCAATCTGCCACAACAGCATTTTCCACCTAGAGGGCAAGAGCCATGATGTTCACCCCAAAGCTGCACCTCCAAGCCTGCTCCAACTCTTCACCGAAAGAGCCTTGACTCCTGAAATGTTCAGGAAGTCTTCACCCTCCCACTCCCAAACAGCACTCAAGGCACTGGACAGACAGTTCAAATACAATGAACACCCAGAACAGACATATTAGAAGGCCAAGCAAAGTCACATTAACAACAAACAAGGAGGGGGGCGGAATGCCGGAGCAGACACCGATCACGCTAACATCTCAGAGTGGAGAGGGATAAACTGAGTGGACATGCAAGGGGAAGTCTTTGCTGCTTCAGGGGTTTGAAAGGCAAAAAGAAGCTGGGGTTTTTATGTGACCTCCTCTTGGATGTGCCATGACCACCACTGCAGAGCAAGATGGCCACAACACCTGCAAACCTGGTGCTGCAATGGCATCGACTAATTCGCATTTGAAAGAACTTGCACCAGCTTTCCACCTGTCCCTCTTTTCCCTTACAGCTCTATCAGAGCCTGCTAGAGACAACTGCATAGTATTCACCACGACAGTACAGCTATTTCTTCCGTCCTCATCACAAAGGGCCTGCCATTGGCACCTCACTAAATCGTGCTCAAGAGCCATAAATCCCGAGGTGTTTTATAACCACCTACAGTTACAGTGCCTTTGAGCCGGAATGCTCCCCAAGTACTTCACAAGCTATATTCAAACAGCACTGCAGAAATACAGCCATCAGTGGAAGGTGGCACCAACCAGTGGACAGCACACGGCACAGCAATTTTCTGGGAGGTGAGAACAGACAGATTTTGGCCTCCAAATTATACCTCTTACAAATAGTGCCATGGGACTTTTAATATTCCTGCAGTGCAGACAACAGGTCTGTTTGCAAGATCTTGTCGAAGAGACTCTCCATCTGCCCTACCCACATTAACTTATCCCTCTCACAAGGTAGATGGACCAAGTTAACCCATCTAGGATCTGAAGCTGTGATTTCTGGGAGTTTCTGTTTCAAGCAAGATGTGTCGATCTTTGGTTACAGAGCCAGGACACGTACTACAGCAGGCTTGGTGGTACACAGGGGGGAGAAGTGGTGCTTATTTGGGGAATTCCACACATCTCCCCTCTGTATTTATCTAGGGCCCTGCAACTTCAGTTTCAATCTTTAAAAAAAAAAAGCCATGTTTAACCATGTCAGGAATTTCAGACAGCTCTGGAGGGTGTGACCTGAGAGTGAACAACCCTTCATCTGGCCTCTCTGTACCCGGTCCTCCGGAGTCAGCCTTTAGAGTCCTAATGGAGAGAGACGTGTCTGTGCTATGAGAATGGAAATCCCAGACAGTCTGGGCTGCACATTGCCCATTGCAGGGCCTTCCTGCTACAGCAATAAAAGCTGCAGCCTCTCTGGGTTTGTCACTAGCATTGTAGACGTTTAGTTTCTGACCGTTTTCAACCTGACAGTTTGTCGCCAGCTGGCAATGACTGAACTGCCGCCAGTACAAAGCTGGAACCAGAACGGAGAGGGCCAAAAGGCTGCACCCCACCCTAATTCCAGCACATAAAGCAAGCCAGGGAGTTATAAAGTAGACAACTGATCCTAGGCATAATGGCTAAAGTCTACTGAAAAATACGCCAATCGTGAGATACTAATAGGACCTTGGGGAACAAAAGCATTTGACAATATTACCTAGAAGTTATTGCTGCCTGGGCTGATCTGAAATGAGAAAAGTCAGGGAGGTGCTTTCTAGAGTTGTGCATTCTCAAGACAACACTTCAAAGGTAGCCTGGCCCTGCCAAGCTAACATAGTTTAACCAGAGTGCTCATAAAATGTTACTAGCCTAGACACAAATCTTTTCTGCCACCCTCGTGATGTGATATTTTATTTGCCCATCCAAACAACAGAAGTTATTTGTGCTGGACAAGCAGAATTTTGAAAAGCTGAGCCAAGTGCAGGCAGTGAATAGAAATGCAGCCCTGCACAGCTAAGCACACCCTGGGGTTGCAGCCTGAAACTGCCCTTTGCAGCCAAAGAGTCAAAAGCCTCTGTAATATTTTTGCTCAAATATAAAGATAATCTAATTCACCAGTTCAAATCCAGCCCAAGTCAGCTATAAACAAAAGTTCCTGATTCCCAGTCCTCTGCTCACCAGGAGAGTATGCATCTCTTTAATAGGCCGTCTGTGTTGGCCTAGCATTCAGTTAGCTTTATCGCAGCATTTCCTAAATGTAGGATACAAAACACCACAGGAAGGTCAAGTAATACAGCAAAGTAAAGGTGACTGCTAAATGCCCTTTTCATTGGCTGCCTCTAGAACAGCAGAACAAATTTCATAAACAATGGCTTTTTAAAGTAATGCAGCAGCGGCAGATTTTTCCCCCCACTAACGAACATGTGCTCTGGAAAATTCCTCACCAACCACCAGTTTAAACAGTACCTCTAATTATTCAAGCTTAGGAGTGCAGAAGAAAAATTCACCAGGGTATGTTCTGTTACAGCAGCAGCTTTGGATGAGATATGAGCAAAAACAGCAAGTCTGTAGAGAGCTTTGGCAAAATCTGTGGAATTTATATTGTACTTGACCTCAGGCATTTCAACAGCAGATGATATTTTAAGATGCAAGGAGGGTCAATTACAAATATATTTATTAGCTTGTTATACTGAAATGTCTTTTGCTGCTACAACCAGGCCAAGTTATACAGAAAACTTGCTAATCCCAAACACACTACTGGAGTCCATGCAGTTCATAAATGGCCATTTACTTTCCTCCTAATCAGTCTTTTCAAAAACACGAGCAAAGGTATCATGGCCCAATATAAAGACTATTCTATTAACTGTTTGCAAATATAGCTACATTACTTAGACAGAGCCTTTCTTTCAAGTGAATGGGAGGTTTGGGTGAAGCAGGTCCATCTAGTCTAGAGAGAAACTTTTGCATCATGGCATTTTGATGCTTCCACCGTGATGACGCTGCCATATCATGTTCCCACAGCGTGGCCATTACATCATCACAAAACAACGGGATGTCACACATGGACTCCACAAGCTAGGCTTGCAGGGCATGATCCTGGAAAACAGAAGGTGCAGCACCACTACTCCTGCCACACTGCAAAATGCAGTGCTTGGTTATTCCAGTAGGACAATCACAAAAGAAATGGTTCATGTTGGCATTTAAAGTAACAATATTAAGAGCACAAAAGGTACCATCCATTGTGATGGCTGGACAAACTAGTGGGAATTCAGACTTTTCTGTGGCGTATTTCACTTTGACTGGCTGCAGACTTGCCCAACAGTGCTTGATTTCATGATCAAAACTCTTCAGAATCAGACGGATTGAAAATCCCTGTGATTTCAGTTATATCATACATACATTTATAAACACCCCCCCATAAAGCCTTATGGGGTACGCTGTCACAATCCCTTGTTGTGGGGGAGGTGGAGTGGGACACACACCGTAATTCCTGGTTTTTCCTTAAACCCAGTCATTCCAGCCATCTCACTGATAAACACCAGTTTAGCCCAATTCGAAATACTTAGCTGCAACAATAGATACAAAAAAAGGCCAAGTTCATTTCCCAAAAGCTTTCTGTCCAGCTGCTGAGCTTCAGGTTCACGGACTGTGTTTCCTTTAAGGTGCAGAAACATCTTTCATCTACGTTTCAGCCAGTCCCTGGGGACTCGCACCTAACCAGGGAACATCAGAGGACTCTGTCTGATCTGCTTCTGTAACTGGGTCCTGCAAAACTTCAGCGGGTTCCAGCTCATTGAGAGAGGGAAATAACCAACTCCCAGACGCCGGCTCACACCAGAATTTTTACAGCACAGAAAGAGAAACGAACTCGACAGGTGTGAGTGTGCACAGTCTACAAGCTACAGATGCCCCCTTGAAAGCAAACAATCTGCTAATCTACACATTGGACCCCATGGCCAAGACTCTAAATCTCTTTTTGCTGCCTGAGAATGGAGTGGGTCTACTGTAAATGACAACAGCGGGCAGGGGAAGTCAGGCACAACCAGAACTGATGAGAGTCACGCTACCTGATGAGAGACTCCAGAATAGCTGGGGTGGGGCCCTTCTGAAACTCCAGCTCTTTGTAGTGCAGGGCCTTAGCATAGGCACGGCATTTGGCAGCTCTTTCCCCCAACAGGACAATGCCATTATCATCTCTTAATGGCAACGGACCCTGGAGAGGAACAGGTCAGAATCAGAAATCGAGTGGGGGTGCAGGAAGGAAGGACAGCGTGTAAGGACAATCACCCCGTCCCGCAACGAGGGGCTCTCTTACCTTGTCACTGTGCTCCATGAATTCTGCCAAGTTCAGCAGGGTCTGAGTCACCTCAGCAATATCCTGAGAAGTGAGGGCCAACTCAATGCTTCGGATCAGTTCATCCTGTTGGTCTTCATTCAGCTCGGACCAGCAGGAAACGAAGGCAGCATTGAAGAGATCTCTGAGGATGGAGGCAAAACAGGATTAGAGGAAGGGATTAACCATTCACTGTAAAACCAACTTCTGTTCTCCTGCTGTGGGCTGAGCTCCTGTGTTCAGCTCAGGGTCACTGCTGAGTTATGCGGAAGCCAGCATGACGACAAAACTGAGGTTGTGGTCACTGAAGATGTCCTGGCTTTTTTTAAATAAGAGATTTTAACCCTCCCAAATTCTAAACACAGATAACTGCACTATGCCACTTTCGATTCCCTTTGAAGTTTGACAGATATGGAATTCTTCACTGCCGTTCCTAAGCCGTTGTGTAGTATTGCCATGCCCTAAACATCTACTCTGTTCCACCCCAGATGTAATGACATTTCAGTAGTACCCTCAGTGATTTCCGAACTGCATATAGGTTGAGTGATCTTTCTGTAATGCACTTTAAGAACCATCTGGGTGAGAGATACTGTACAAATAGAAGGTCACTTGGTGACAGGATTTCAGTCTGACTAGTACTTAGAACACAGGACTGGGAGCCAGGAGTTCCTGAGTTCTAAACCCAGCTCTGACAGTTTCTCTCCATGGCCTTGGACAAGTCACCTCTGCCTCAGTCTCCCTTCACAAGAGGGAGGTAGGATGCTCACATGTGCTCTGGGGATATATTTGGAGACTATTATTAGTGGACCAGAATATTTTAAGTAATTTTACTTTTGTCTTTAGATGGGGAGTGAAAGTGAGGGTGGAGTCCTTTGTGGATTGACCCCCGGGCCGTGGCCCAACAAGAGGTTTTACAAACCCTTTCCACCATCCTCGGATAGAGTTCTACATAAAATTGGCGCTCCAATATGAGGCTTATCACTTGCTGCCTCAGCATTCTGCCTGCTGCTGAAACTATTTCAGGGATTCTGTAGAGAATCAAAGTATTTCTTGGATCATTATGAAGCTTAACAGCTAGACGAATCTTGCTGAGGTACTAGAAATCAGAATCCAGACTCACAAGAGAGCAGATGATTAAAGCCCTGACAAATGCAACCTCAGCCTTCTCTTCTGTAGTTGATTCTAAGTGCGAGGTTATGTGGGGACACACTACAAGAACATATTAAACCTCAACAAAAAGACTAAAATGCATCACTGGGGAGGTTCTTGCTTTTGCTGTCTTAGTACCCTTCTCTCAATTAGCTGCTTTATTCATTTTTAATGCAGAGAAAATAGGATATAAAATGAATATAAATAAGGCTCTCTTGAAATTCCTGGTATCGTCTCTATTAAATATTACCTTACATTTACACAGGGCCTTTCAGCACCAAGGTTTCCGACCTGCTTTACGAACCACATGTAGAAAAGTCATTGCAGTCATCACTGGGGGTGGAGGACAGTAGCCTGGTAGCCAGCTCTATGCAGCCTACTGCACAACAGGGCGGGGGAGGGAGTTTTTTGGCCAAGGGGATGGAAAAGCATGACAGGATGTTTGATACACAGAATCTCTGCTTTGAAGATCTAACTCAAGAGGCTCACACACAAGTTGCAGAGAACTTTGTCCTACTCAGGTAGATAAACTAAGGGCTGAATGACCGCAGCCAGGATTAAAACATGTGGTTGTAAGGAGTCTTGTTATTCCAAACACTATGCTTAGACCACAGAACCACAAGAGATCTTGGTGGCTTAAGCACTGGTTTTGAAACACTTTATGTTCCTTCTGTGCAGAGCCCTGCAATTCATTCTGGTATGCACAGGAATGAGAAATTCCTGTGTTTATTTCTTCAACACAAAATGCCCAACAAGATTAAATTTAAAAAAATAAAATTGTTTAAAACAATATGATGATGGTGGACTGGAACTGCAGGGAGCGTGTCTATCCTTTCTGCTCTGAATACTGTATCTGGGTTCCAGCCTGAACTAGTGGGGCAGGGAGAATGTCCCTTAGTATTTTTACTGGGCATGTGTTGACATCACAAAGTTATCACATAGTCTGTGCTCACTACAGAACAGAACCGGGGTATAGCAGGGGTTGCTGCAGGGAGGATTAAGTGCACATGCGGCGGGGGGAAGATGGGAGCACTCTGGGAGTGGGGCTAGAATAGCAGGGAAATACTAAAGGAGAGAACTGAGATGCATTTGCAGAGCTGTAAAGGACACTTGCACAATATCTGCCCACACAGCAAGCCCCAAACTTTTGCCAATCTATCAGCCTTTCCATTGTATGCGTGCTACAATTCACTTCTATCAAAAAAGATAAACTAGAAACGAGTTGCTCTCGAGACAACAGTAAAGTCAGGTTCCCGCCCACTGAAGGGACAATTATGAGCCACAGGGAAGAGATGAACAGGCGGCTGCTCACGAAAACCAAGTCGCCCTAGACCTACTGGTTACAATGATCTTAAATCAGAGCAATTTATTCCACCCAGAAGAATCTTATCTGAGATGCAGGGCTCTACAAACTATTTTTTACTTTCCTGTTTTTTCAGCTTCACTTTTATTTGCCTTCTATTATTCTGGAAAAAACAGTAGACAGAATTACATTGAAATTTCTCCTCCCACTCAACCTCGCACCTCGAGGAGCTGCCAATCAGGAATGCCAACCATTTTATTCCCTGCCCAAGCAATAGGCAACTCTATGTAAAACTCAGCAGCTTTTATGTGAGTTTCCATTTCCTTACCCCTTTTTTTTTGGCATGTGCCTGGTGCTGCAAGCACATTAAGGAGAGGCAGGAAATACAGAATGACTGTACCTGGCCATAGGGTTATAGGCCTGAGCCAATGCCCAGCAAGAGCGCAGGGATGGTGACGAGGAATCTTTCAGTAACTCCAAGCTCAACCGCCGCAGCCATTCCAGCCAGTCATCTTTGGAAACTCTTCTTGCTGCTCCCCAGGCCTGAAACAGAAAGCAAGACAGCTCAGCTGCTGAGTGCAGTGCCAGTAGGTGAGCCCAAAGTAGAGGATAAGAGGCTTTAAGCAAGAGAGGTTTCTATTTCATAGCTCTACAGCTCATCTGATACGATCTGTTCTTCCATTCCCTGGTGGGGTTCTCCTTCCACAGGGCCATTTGCAACAATCCAGCCTCATTTCTAAGCAACCCACCCAAAGCATGTTCCCATCACGCACGATAAATGTTTAACAAGCAAGACCTGCAGCCCTTCTCCCTCCTTTGCAAAACACACCCAATGTCACATGTCAATGTTAAGCATCAGCTTTGAAATACCTAATAGCGTGCGTCTAGAATTAGAACTGCAGGGTCAACTCAGCCCCTCATCCTGCTGAGGAGAGGGAGTGCCACACATACACCCCTTTGAATCTAGCCTATGGTCAAACAGTGCTCACGTGACCAATCACAACTGTGCTATTGCCCTCCTAAGAGCAGATGGAGAGCATCCAGAGGCCAGCCAAAGTGCTCCAATGCCTTCTGTTGGGAAGAGGTGCCGAGGATAAGCACTGCAATTAGTGGAACGGTAGCCATGAACTTGTCCTAAGTAGAACCCAGTTCCTTCATTGCACTTACCACTTAAAGCAAAGGGCTACTTATCAAAGTCATTATGGTCATTCTGGGTCAATACTTTCCTGCTATTTCCCCCTGAGCCAGTCACTATTTGTCTGTGGTCTAAATAGTCTCACACCTACCAACACCTAGAGATGCATCCACGCACAGAACTGTAAAGCACCACAGAGAGTTCATTTGAACATTTCTTTAACATGGAACAGAGGGCACTTTACACAACTGCCTTTAATAATGGGCTATTCTGGGGGACAGTGAGGGTAGAAAAAAACATTACAATGGAGCTGAAGTAGTTAAATCTAGAAGTAAGTGATAGACCATTCCAAGGCTCACTCCTCAGAATCAAGGAATCTTGCAAACACATCAGACATGGGGAAAGAGCCCTTCAGTGTTACTACAAGGCCGCTTTCAATCCAGCATCTGAACCGCTCGCAAGACATTCTCTAAAACCAAGAGAGAACCTCAAAGTGGCTTAGAATTCTAAAGGAAGCCCCCTGACACCAAACAAGTCTACTCCTGGGGCTGACAGCTGGCAATGGAAGAGAGCCCTGAAAAATGTTCAGATGCTCCAGACATAACTGTTTGATCAAGGCACCAATAGTCCCCCACCTTCTGCAGCAAGCTACTGCGGGAAATCCATAACTCACCTTCTGCAAGTTGATGGTGCTGACGTGTAATTTCTTCATAGGTCCTGTTTCCACAGGGCCACTGGTCAGCGTCTCTCCCTGGTTGCTTCTCAGCATTCGGTGCTGATAAATCAGGGGATCCTCCTCTTCGTCAGCAAGGGTGTAGCCCTGCAATCAATGGCTTAGAGTGAAGGCAAGGTGTGCCACTATTAAGACTTCCTTTAATGTGCACAGCCCTTCCCTCCCCACCTTTCCCCTCCCACTTTCTGCTCAAGGCTACCTGTCTGGGTGAAAGGAAACTCAAGAAGTTCCCAACTGTTAAGCTCAATTTGGGATAGGGGGATGATCTTTCAGAACAACATATTACATCTTTGGCATCTGTGAGCTCAGGTCATCCCATTCCCATCAGCACTAGCTGCCAAGAAATCTTGGCTCCCAACACTGGAAGATGGAGAAGCCAAACTCAGTCATACCACTGTGGAATAATACGCCACAAATCAGTGTCCAGTTGTCTCAGTGAGAGCTGTAGAAAGACATTGTGCTAGTGACCAGGAGAGGACATGACATAATGGAATTATGTTGGGAAATATGGAGCAGTTCCTGACTTATGAACTATGAGACCTACTGTAGTAAACTGGGCTTAAGCAGGAGAATCCTTCCTTGGTCCTAGGGTGGAAATGGTGAAGAAGATACATGAGAGAGAAGGAAAAACACAAACTACTATTGTAGATCCCTCCATTTCAGAGACTTTTCTATGGGGAGCCCAAGTTTTACAAGGCAGGTAAGTTTTCCAGTTTCAGTCTCAAAATACCCAACTATATTATTTCTACTACTCAGAACATGGAAACAGTTACTCTGCATGCAATAGCGAAAAGCCTACATGAGTCTTCTGCTGCGGTAGCTTCAGTACAGAACCTACCTGCATCCGATTCTACACACTTGGCTGCAATCATACAAGCCAACTCACCTTCACAATCCTGCAGATGAGAACATCATACCGCTGGTGGTTTATTCGATGACGCACCAGGACCTTGTTCACCATCGGGATAAAAATCTGATACTGTATGGGAGAAGGAATCAAAAGCCAGTTAGTCAGTCTCACCAAGACTGCAATATACCCACTGATTCCATCTTCAATTCATTGACCAGCTAGAAGCAGAATCTGAAAGAGCTTGATTTGAAAAACGCATGCTACCAAAAACCATTGGGGGGGAAGGGCAGGGGAGACACAGTACGGGCAAACCCACTCCAATACACAATTGTAGACTGGAAAGACTGCAAAACTGGGCATTGTCTCTCTAAAATCCAGGCTGACTACATGTTAAATCCTCCCATTTTAAAGCCATGAAGGAAATTCCCTCCCCTCTGTCACACATAAGGAGGAAATTACCTTCTTCCCTAGCTGGAAGACCAGAGAGGACAATGTATCCATGGCAGTTGGCCGTAGTTCAGGGCTTAGATCTAGTGTCCGCACGATGGGGTGAATAATCCGTGAAGCATAATCAGTGAAATCCAGGGATTCTGTCAGGCGGTCCACAGTCTCCAGAGCAGCTCTGAAACCAGAGCAGAAAGGACTCATTCATTGATGGGACAGGATAGGAGGAGAATGCTGATTATAAAGATACTAGCGATTTATGCACACATGTCTCAGCCATTAGCAACAGAAATAGACATGGCAATTTAGTGGGCTTTTGGTGACGACACTTGCAAGACTGCTTGAATATGGCAATGACTAAGCCAATGGCAGGGGAAAGCTCGGATTTATTAGTGCATCTGAGAAACACAGAGCACTAGGGCTGAGGCCTTCAAGTAAAGCGTGCATCTGATTATCAAAAAACCTAGAGGGACTAATCAGCAATCTATGCCATTTAGGACCACAGCAGCCACTGAGGAACACAGATGAATGGAGGCAGAGTGGAGAAGAGAGTACAGAGTTGGCAGATACTTACTTGCGAGCCACCAGGGGGACGTCTGGGGCATCAAACAGCTTTACAATGGGAGGTAGTAACAAATGCAGGTAGTCATCCAAGTTCGCGCCAAACAGCTGGATCGCATTCAACAGCTGGAGAGAAAGATGATCCAATGCCACCCAGCTTAATAAAGTCATGAAACAGCAATGGTTTAAAGTAACCCTATCTCCATTTGGAAGCTGCTTGGCACAGTGCATTCACCTGAGCACTGACTGAACCACTTTATCCCATGCTTTTATGGCAGTGGGGCTATACCACCCCTCTTGCTTCAGCGTAGCCAGATGGGGGCCCATGGGACTATGCTCCTGGACAGACAGTACCCAACATGTCACCTCACCGGCTGAATCGCTCACCTTGACAGAGACGTTGCGTCCTGGGCTACTGTCGTGCATGAAGACCCGTAACATGTGAGGAATGAGCTGAGGCAGATAGAGCTTGAACTCGCCCCCAAGAGCCACCACAATTTGCTCAATAAGGAGGATAATTGTGCTCTGTATAGAATTGTTCATGACCCAGAAGTCCTGGAGGAGAAAGACAAAAAGGGTTCTCTATCGCTGAGCTGCATGCAGGATGAGACCAGGAGACAGCGTAGGGCTAACACTAGGGAGAACCTTCTCCTCCATTAGGCAATCCCCTGATTTAAGCAACTTAAGAAAAAAACAAAAACACCCAAGCCACCTATTTGACACTGCTTATTACACCAGCTTTAGGGCACCAGACGAATCACTGGTTACAATCACAATGCTCCAGCTTCCATCCCACGCTGTTCAGCAGTAGTTAGAAAAGCCCAGGTTCAATCCTAACAAAGAGGGGATGGCAGGTACCCTCAGCTGGAGTAACAGCTCTGAGACTGGATTAGAAGAAGAAACTATTATTAAGTGATATTTTATTAATCAATATTTTTCTCCCATCATTAATAATTGCCCTGCCTTCCGCAGCTGCAGAGGTTCGTTAATCTCCCCCGATCTCTCTTTCTGGATGGACGGGTACATTGTGACTGTGATAGTCCCTCAAGAATGACCCCACCTGCTCAATAAAGGAAAGCATAATTAACCACCTTCCAGGATCCCGGGGTTCTGGCTAAGGGTTGTACTCACTCTCATAAGGGTGACAATTTCATCCATATAGGGTCGAATATGGCTCCTCACAAAAGACACCAACATTCCTAGCTGCTGGAACAGGAACTGAAAGGAAGAAACAGGTAAGTGCTCAATGCTGCTATCCAAATGCCCGTGCAACTCAGGGCAAATCTGATTTCAAAGGCTAATCGCAAGCGCCTTTAAAAACTAAACATGCACAGCTATAAATGCTGGACGTCTGGGGCCAAATTCTCTCTCTCAGCCTCAACCCAGAGTTAGTATTTTTATCCACTGCTGTGAGTATTTAAAACTTTGGATATGCACGCACCAAAGAGATTCTACGCATGCAAATTGATTAGGTGGTTAAACAACAGACTCGCAAGTCTGAACCCAGAGTCTGAAATACCACATCGCTTTATAAATTCAGACCTGGAGGCTGCTTCTGAAAATGTAGCCCCGATCTCTTGCCCCTGACTGCTGGCCAAACTCACCCAGATTTTAAGATACTTTGTTCTATATTCTCTCCCTCTCCCCACCAAGGCATATTGGTGGAATATTACAGGGACAGATTGCAGTACTTGCCAGGTTAAGAGTTCATTAGAAAGATGGCTAATTGTACCCTGGGAGTATTGTGACCTAGACCATTCTACTGTACATTTGCTGTGTCCGGTTCATGATTCACTTTGGTCAAGCAAAACAAAATCATGTGCAACTATCCACTGTAGTGATTTTACTTTTGAGTTTGGTGTGAAATAATATAACAATTTGGCTGAGCACTCCTGGTCCACAAATGCTTATTTAAAACCAAACCAACCAAAAAAAAACCCCAACCAACGTTTGTATCATTTTCTATTAAATTTCACAGTTTTCATGCAAAACTTGTGGTGTAGATTGTAATTGGTGTTCATAGCAAATACAGGCCAATGTGTTCCAAATCGCAAGTGGAGCTCAGAAGAATAGATTATGGGGTTTAATGAAAATCAGGTAAGTGGACCAGGGATAAAAAGCAGCCTCTTTGGCGAGGGCAACATATACATGTTTACTGAAAAATAACCCAGAGTTCTTGTGGAGTTGCAAGAGGATGTTTACATACAGTGCAGGGAACTGCCTGGTTTGTGCTTTGTACCCACCTCAGCTCTTCTCCCCAGTACACTTTCACCATCTTCTTTTACCTGAAAATTTGTAAAGAGAGTGTGCAAAACTGCAGAGCTTTCAAGCAAGTTAGGTCAGTCATGTCTAGGCGCCCAGCAAACCCAGAGCGCCAGGGTTTTTCATTCCAATCTGAGCAGTAATTCAGTCTGCTAGAGGATTGCCAGTGGGGACTGTGGTTCTATAGCAGGAATGGGGGCAATTCTGTTGCTCCCATCCCACATGTAAAACCCAATTCCAGTAACTCATGCGAGTTCCCCATTACATACACTCTTGAGGAAGAGGTTCTGCTATAACCAGCCACCTTAGGCCAGATGCAGCTGAGGCCCATTCTTCTGATGCAATTTTACATGTAAGTGAAAATTGCTAATTAAACGAGAAAGAAGTGAGGTGCTGTGGAATCATTGTTCACTCAGCTGTGAATGCCTGCTGACTGCAGCAGGTCAAATTCCCTGCACAGGAGGAAAGCACACCGCTTTGCTAGAGGTTTAAGACTCTACATGTAAAGACGCTGCAACAGGGCATAAACTGCAGAGGCCACTGAAAGCTGTGGGACCTGCACAGGATGGCTTAAGAAGGAAGCAGAACTGAGAACTGGTCATTTAGGGGGGATGCTTGGCAGCAGCTGTTTCGATGGAGAAGCAGAAAAATTGGCACCCCTTGATGTTCTGATCAATGCCCAGAGGAGAGAGAAAGCAAAGCTGGTACCTCACGTTCGCAGCATGCTTGGCAGCAGCTCTCAGTGCAGGAGCATCCAAAGCCAGTCGCATTCACTTTACAATGGATTCTTGTTTTGGGGAGGGGTGGGAGGGGAGCAAATTCCTAGCACACTCACCTCTCGGATGGCACCATCGCAAACCCGAATTACATTGAGAAACGTTGGCATGACCTGGGGCAGGAACTGCACACACTTCAGCCCGAGGGATTTGAAAATAAAGGTGATGGCTTGGACTACCATAGTGTGATGGTGGGACAAGGACTGGTCGCGGAAGATTCTCATCAGCGCTACCATGGAGACAGCAGGGTAGAACTCATCCAGAGGGAGGTTTCCCATGTTCACTAACATCTCACTGGTACTGTAATCAGCTGGGAAAAGGTAAGGAAGTGTCACTTACATGTGTACACACAATACACACCAACACTGCACTTCAGATTCAGCTGGCTAATGGGGGGGGAGAGAAGAGGAATTTACATTAACAACATGCTCAGAGGAGATGATCAGTCCATGAGAACTTAAATGAAAGCCCCAAGACCCTGAAAGTTGTATGCCTAAATTTAGAGGACAAAAAAAAAAAAAAACTTGGCTGCACGGATATCTCAATTTTTGCGCGCACACACACACACACACACACACACACACACACCAAGAGTAAGGGAGTGGCATCTATAAGGCATTGTGCCCCAACCTGCCCACAGCACGTGCCTCTTTGCTGAGAATCTGTTTATAGAAGGAGCTCAGAAGCTTTCAGGGTAGGAATTGGTGGAAGAGGGGAGAGCATTGGCCCCTACAGAGCCTGGACACTTCTATAAGAAAATCGATGCACAGGGTAATGTTGCTAAACAGTCATGGGGAACCCAGGCAATGGTACTGCAGCAGTGCTACTGAGGAAGACAGAACGGTATAGCAGCACTGTCTTGGCTCACTGCAGAAGAGATCCTCAGGATTCTCCCATGTCGCTAGGATTTATGGGGTTGGGTAGAGGCACAGCTCCAAGATTAACAGTCCCCTCTCTGCAAAATGTCTTCTGTAACAAGAGGCTGAGGGAAACAGGTGAAATGTGCAGGGTTTTCTTGCTCCCCTCCCATGTTCTTTGTGCAGGAGAGGGGAGTAAAAGCGATCACTAACAGTACAGCTTTAACTCTAGCTACTGGTCATCTTTCTCAGCTGCAGTTCTTCAACGGCAAGAGCTAAGACAAGAACGACTCAACAATAACACGATCTGCCCTTTGATTGCATGTTACACCTGCTGCTCATCCCTGGTGGCCATCTGAGAGGAAAATTCATGATCCCACTCTGCTTTTGTAAAAAAAAAAAGAGGGGATAACCCTGCCATTCTGGCCAACGTTCCTCTCCTAGGGACACACTTACTCATGTCCAAAGGTGTGAGAGTGCCAGAGCCTAGCACATGTCGCCTGAGACGTTTGCCTCCATGGCTGGATGCACTGCAGTGACCGACTGACTTTGTAAAGCACTTTTAGATAGCTGGAGCATGACAGATATGGTCTCTCACATCCCATTTATAGAACATTCTGCAATACAAACCTCTCCTGGGAATAAGCTATATTTGATTAAAAAGAGAGAGGAAGAAGGCAATCAAAGATGAAACATCCCCTTCCTTCTTTTCCCATCTAATCAGGTATTTTAAATGTGGTAACCAGTATGCTAATTTGTAGCTATCGGGTAACATTTTCTCAAGTGCCTCAGTCCCATTTTCAAGTGTGACATTGACATTCAGAGGGATTTAGGCTCCTAAATCATTTGGTACTTGTCTACACTTGGAAAATTTACCAAGATAACTATTCCAGAATATGAGTGTATCCACAAAGAGTTACTTTGGAATAAGTACTCTAGTAAATTTCCAAGTGTAGACAAACCCTAAGAGCCTTTTGAAAATTTACTGAAACTTCTGTATCACCATATATTGCTCTACTATGAAGAAACCACATTACTTTTGCACTCTCGTCCCTGTCTGTTTGTATTAGTGTTTGGAAACTAATTTAAATAGCATTTTTTAATTCCATATCTAGACTTCATTTACACTGGTGGAGCACAGCTCCACTGAATTCTTTGGATTTCACAAAAGAAAACCTTGCCAATGGCTGAGTGGATACGTCAGTATAACTATTTCCATCATACATGTTTACAGTAAGTTACAATTAAACAAAGTCAGTTATAGTGAATTTCACATCTGGAGATGACCATAATCTGGCTACTTATTTTTGTTCAGTTCTCTTATTTTGCATACAGTGAAATTCATGCACACATACACAATCAGTTTCACAGCTGAACCCAAAGGGCTTTTTACTGCCTTACAGGATGCTATATTGAAAGTGCTTAGAAATCTATTTGAATTCAGG
The DNA here is from genome assembly GCF_013100865.1 of Trachemys scripta elegans. Taxonomy (NCBI): domain Eukaryota; kingdom Metazoa; phylum Chordata; order Testudines; family Emydidae; genus Trachemys; species Trachemys scripta. Next base: position 11,871,206 of record NC_048316.1, read on the forward strand.
GACAGTTTATCACGCTCCATCTGGTATTATATTTTTTTATTGTAACAGTTGAAAGTGCTAATAAAAATTCCTGCCAAAACCAAAGTCCTGTGACGCCAGTTTGATGGTTTCATTTAAGCAAACACCTGGCAAACAGCTGCCTGTCTAGGTCCTGACACCATCGCCAAGCAATTCAGCATTATTGCTCTCTGTTCAGGAAATGGGTATACAACATGGGTAACTGCAGACAGGGAGTGAGGGATGTGGGCAGAACTTTGTTCTGAAGCAACCACATGAACTTCTACTTACATTAGCACCAAAATTCAATGATAAAATTAAGGGGGCAAAACTACTGATACCCTCAGTTGTATGAGTTTGACATACTCCATGGACACCTACTTGGGAAACGTTTGTTAGATGGTTTCGGCATTTTACTTTGATTGCAAGTTCTGCAGAACTGTGTAATTTGTCTGTCAGACACCATGCACCCCTAGGACACTACAGAAATAAAGGCCTAAAGCACAGAACTGTGCAATGGACAGTAAAGCCTATGTCCTGAAACAAAGCTCATTCTAGTGCAAGAACATGGAATGGAACAGGTTTCTAACCTTTGAGAACTTTGAGCACTTTGAGAGAGAAAAACTGGGTTTAAGTTGGTAATTGTTTAAAAAGTCTTTCTGGTTAATCTTCATTCTCAGAATAAAACCACTGTATTCTGCATTCCCATGAAAGAGGGAGAAGGGGCTAGGGCAGGGAAAACTTTCAAAGGAGTCCAACAGTTCTCAGGGAGTGGTGCTGTGACCTTGTAGACAAACAGTCCTAAGTAAACCCTGTCAACTAAGTGTAACAGTTTTAAGAGGATACCATCAGCTTAAACAATTCCCCACACATTTGCCTGAAATGTATGGACTATTGCTGCAAGTAGCACCCAAGATCATTACAGATAAAAAGTTAGAGGAGATATTTCTCTACTGGTCATTTTATTGTACATTTGACCACATCATATGTATTCAGATTTCCCCTATATAGGCAATCTCCCATTTCCATTAGCCTTTCACACAGCAACAGGGAAGAGAAAGACATTTTATAAAACAGGAAGGTGCAATTGTAAAACCTCAAAATTGGGCAGGGAGATCTGTGAGAGGTGGAGAACATGAAATGACTTTCACCTCTAGTTTTAGTTAACAGGAACCCTCGAATATCAACAACAGTTACAAAAGGGAACTTGGCATGGAACCCTCACAGTATTTTCTGTTTTGTGCATTCTAGTGCTAATACAGTGTGCTTTCCATCCATAGATCTCTACGCATGTCACAAACGCAGGTCAGAATCATTAGCTCTTTTTTAACAAATGATGAAACAGGTATTGAGATGTGACGCACCTGAAGTCTCAGAGGCAGAGCTGGGGAAAAACTCAGGTCTCTTGACACCCTGTCCTACGCCCTAGCTACAAATAATGCTGCCTTTCCGTAGCTTAAGTCATTTCACTTTTGAGTGAAAATCTTGATTGTGTGTAAAGCCCATGGAGTTTTTGGGAAACACTCTTGATTAGGATCCATCTAGCCCACCTCTCAGTACTGACTGAGGAAACAACCCAGATGCTGCATTACATCATTTTCATCTTTAGTTCCTGTGCTGGAATGTAAAGACCATGGCCCTTTTAAAACTAAACAGTGCAGGGTGCACACTCTTTCCCCGGTCTCCCTCTGCTTACAAGAATCCTGGCTGGATTTAGACTCCGACAGGCTGACAGCCGAAGCGTCTCGCGACTGGTCAATCATGCCAATATTCACTTTGTGCTTGTAAGGGTCCAAAGCCCCCAACAGTCCCAGCACACGGATAGCCTAGCATGGGGGGAAAAAGTCAAAAAAGAGAAGGCATGTCAAGGCGTATCACTCAGGCTAAGGCCAACACATTAAACGAAGCCTGAACTCAGGGCTCTGGGTGGCTGGTGGAGGGAAGGTGCAGATCAGGTGGTGGGGGAGACAGTCCCATCGTATTCCAAATAGAGCATACTGACTCTTCCCATCCACTGAAGTGAGCAACTTAACTAGCTTCCATTCACAGCCCCTTTAGAGTCCTGCTCATTATGCCAAATTCAACAACAGATCAGTCGTTCGTTCAGAAGGTTAGCATGACTGACCTTGCCCTCTCATGCAAGTACGCAGAAGAAGTTGCTGCTGGGAAGTGAGCTTTGAGTTCCTACCTCTCTCCGAGTGCCCTGGTTCTGCTCGGTCTTCAAGAAGTTCAGCAGCACATCCAGCAAGGTTGGGTATTTCCTGTACGGCTCCACCACATAACCCGTGCTGGCCACCAGTTGTCCCAGTGTCCACAGAGCCACCTGGAATGAATATAGCCCCGAATGGTTAGTTATGATCAGGCCAAGCAGCAAATTACTATTTGTCCTGTCCTACCAGAGCCATTTTTCTTCTTTTAAAACATCTCAATGTCTGATTGCCTTCCATGACACTGGAAGTCTCCACAAACAGGGTCTCTTCGTTAAGGGAAGGTGAAAAGTCAATTAACACATGGCAACCTACAAACCTCAGGCTTATACAACACACACACCACACCACTCTGAGATATGACGTTTTTCTCCATCTCCTTCGGTTGGTGTTGGAAAGGTCTCTGCAGCACTGAGCCTGATCCCAGTGTCTTCCACAAAAACCACTGACCTACGCTGGGTTTTCTAGCCACCTGGCAGAGCATCCTGATCACAAGACAGAGCGGCGCTACAATTTCCATCTTCGCAGACAAGAACGGACTCTGCGTTCCATGAGAGACTGACATTCCGAGCTAATGTTTTTTAGTAGCTTTCACAGCATACAGTGACATTTTACTGTATGCTTCTGGTCACAGAGGACAGCATGGTTTAGAGCAGATATCGTAGAATCGTAGGGTTGGAAGGGACCTCAGGAGGTCATCTAGTCCAACCCCCTGCTCAAAGCAGGACCAATCCCCAGACAGATTTTGACCCCAGTTTCCTAAATGGCCCCCTCAAGGATTGAACTCACAACCCTGGGTTTAACAGGCCAATGCTCAAACCACTGAGCTATCCCTCCCCCCTTGTCATATACGCACTTGTCTTTTCGCCAGCAAGGAGGAGTCCTGGAGCATGTCCATGATTATGATGAAGAGCTCATCCACCCACTTCCTCATCTCCAGCCCACTGACCTGTAGACAGAGGAAGGAAGGGCTCTCATCTAGAACTGTACAGGCTTAGGCAGCAATGATAATGCCTCCACATAAAGCTGCAATACCCTTACCTGTGCTAGTTCCCCTATGGTAGCCAAGACATTATTAATCACCCCTGGATTAGGATCTGGGTCAGGATCTTTCAGTTTCACAATCAATGCCTGTTTGATGACATAGGAAAAAGTTAGAATCCTCTGAGAAACTTCTCCCCCCGGCCCTGCACTGAGCAATCTCTTCCCCGACTCCTGCACTGGAAATGCCTGTAAGACAGAGCCCCTAACAGATGCTCATGGGTGCCAACGTGTTTCAAAGATTTACAACATATTTCTATTACATCTTTAGGGTTTTTGCACATCCAACGTCTATCCAGGTCAAGCAGTTGCACACACTCAGAGTTACAGTAGGGACCACACTCCAGTCTGTTTTTTATGTCATTACAGAGCAATGAAAATGGTGCAGCTCATGGTCACAGTTATTGTGTGATACACCTATGTGCTAGAAGATCTCCCCCACCTAAAGTCAGCAGGCATTCTAAGAAGGCCCTACCTTAAGGATGGGCTCCATATATGGACGAATGAGTCGTGGGGCATTGGAAACCAAGTGACCCAACATCCTGGCGCTCTGCTCCTTTATTCTGCCAACACCACTGTGTTCCAGCTCCGTCAGGATCTGCACAAAGGGCAAACCAGATGCATTAAAGCAGAGCGAAAGCTGGAGAGCCAGCGTTCTCCACCTAAGGCAGCAAAAAATAGAAGAGAGCAAAATAATGAGACTGATCCCATCCTCCTCTGCAACTCACAACTCGAATGTCAAATGAGAAAGCAATCTCAGAAGCTGTACACATGGTATCAGCCAAGGGTGCCCAAATGAGGCCATGGCTAATTTCTATAAAATGGAATGGAGCGCAACCAGATCCATCCCTAATGGGGAGGGAAAGCCTATGGGATTATACTCTCGGGCATGTGATACTCCACCTCAGTCCGAACAGAAGGCCCCTCCACTCAAGGCAAAAAACATTGCACATGCTGGGACCTGAAGTTACTACTGTCCTCTCCACCCTAACATGGAAGTTGGTGACTGCAAACCTCATAGAATTCTGAGGGCCGCTGGTGCAAATAAATAAAACGAAGACATCAACTCTCACTAGGAAAGCATTGTCTAAGAAGTATCAAGCTGGGTTACAAACAGCCTTCCAGAAAGGGAGACCTACACTGCACTGCAGCTATTCTAGAGCTGGACAGTCTGACTTCCTTAATGCCACCATCCCCACCTTAGTTAATAAGGACTCTATCCCCAGCCTTAGCACCCTGTCTCTGTTACCTGTATTAACATCTTGCGCAGGAAAGGCATGACAAAGGCAGGGTTCATGCTGCTCAGCCGGCCCACGGTGCAGATAGCCAGCTCTCGGATTTCAAACACCTGATCGTTCAGGGCCACAAAGAGAGCCTGCAGATTTTCTGCCTGGGCAAGATGGGCATCAAACCTCTCGTCCAAGGAGGCCAACACACAGTAACGGATATCGGGGTCTGCAAGAGCATGGTCACTTGTCTTTGCTCATGTTCAACTGCTGTTCTTACACAATCTTGACAGACACACTAAATTACATACCACCTTCTGTCCAGAGAGCTACTGTCAATGAACAATCCTGCCAAAACCTTGGAGCAAGTGGACCAGGACCCCAGTGAGTGAGAGAGACCTGAAGAATCTACCCAGTGGTGTCTCACTATTGCTCTGTGCTGCCAAACAAGACACCCGGGTTTCACGTCTAGGACAGTCTGTTGCTCCTAAAGCTAGTGTGACTGGAAGCACCGCAGAGAAAGGGCAAACCAGCCCCAGGTGACCGCTCAGCCCCAGGTGACCACTCAGCCATTAACAGAACAAACCCAGCCAAAGGGGGAAAAGAGAGCGAGGTTCAACAAAAGGAGCTGGTCCCTCCTGAATCTTAACAATTGAGACTGTGATGTGGGACAGGCTCATACAAGGCAAGAGGCGGGTAGTGACATTCTGAGGCCTCCACCTAGAGCAGAGAATCCCTGGGGTTACACCACCCTGCACTTGCTCTCTGCTAATATTCCCAAATCTGGGGACAGATTCAGAGGTCTGTAATCCATTTTATTTAGAAAGAGCAATTGCCTGGGTTACCAGAAAACAAGCCTGAACACTACCACAACCCTCTGTCCAGGCACAGACAGCTGTATGGTGGCAAACCCAACACATTACCTGGGTCTGTTATCCCAACCACGAGCAGTTTGCTGAGAACATCTGCCACCACCTGCACTGCGGTCTGGCTGACCACATGGGCATGACCACTGATCAAGTGGATGGAGGGCGTGAGAAGGCGAGAGCAGGTGCGGGCCGCCTCCATCCGGATCTCCTTGTGCTCACTGTTCAGGAAGTGATCCGCACAGTGCCGGACAAACTGGGTCAGAGAATGGCCTGGATGGGAGTGGGGAAAAGAGAGACTGGTTCTCACACAGGTTTACACCTCAGCAACAGGACTTTCCAGGGAGACAAACACGGAGCTGCAGACTGAATGTGAGGGACACCGTTACTGTTTGGTTTCAAGTTTCTCCTCCTGTAACAGAAGCAACTGTGTAGATGGGGTCAACCTGAGCATAAGCTATGTCAGCACTTCTCTTCTGTGCTAGCCAGGGAAAAGGCAAGCCCTTCCTTAGATGCTTTTATACCCATTTCTGGATTGTAATTCTAATTACAGTATATAAATATTTGTGTTACTGTGCACCCACAACGGGTGACGCTTTCCAGAAGGCTCCCAAAACACTGCAGTGAATTCAGCCGTGGGAACACACACGGGCCATGGATAGTGTTGTGCAACCTTAATGACAGCGTACACAGCCTGCACTGACAATACTGACATGCATGCTTTCTGTGAGTGCCCCAACGCCTCTCGCATCCGCCCTGCTGCTGGCTTCACACCTTACCTTCGAACTCGAAGCTGCCCAGTGTGCGCAGGGCAAGGGTGATGCTGCCCACATCGCTGGCCTCGGGGATGTTGGTGAGGCTGGGAGAGGCCAGCTGATGGGCAAGGCCCTTGGGCATGCCTGGGTGCCGGAGAGGTTTGTGCATTAGAACGAGAGAGAGCATTTTCAGCAGCCCGTCCTGGATGTCCTTCTTCAGCTGGGGGATCTGACGACTCAAGTCATAGAGCACAGCAGTCAGAGCTGGGCTGAGGGTGACAAGCAGGCAGACACTCATTAGGATAGGAACAAGAATAGTTACATGTTTTGGCTTCTCATTCATGACTGTAACTTTGCCCACGAAAACATTACCTGGGGTGTTTATAATGTCACAGCAACACCTGCTATCACAGCACAGCTGCCTTCATGCAAACTCCAGAGCTAACAAACTGCTTGGATTCTAGCCCACACTGCTGTGTTAGGCGCTACCAGGAATTATCTGCATGGTGGAACTCTAGAGGAGAGTGGTGCAAAGCACTTTGCATCGGGCTACCTTTGAACACTGCTCTGATGTATCACAGAGAGCAGAATGCAGCTGCAGGTTTATTTTAGTGGCACCTGCTGTGTTGTGTGCCTCATTCCTATACTCCATAGGCAAAGGCTACCAATCCACGTCTAGGAGTTCACTTTAGTCTATGAAGCCCTGTGCATCCTGGGAGCTAGCTGTTTGAAAGTCTGCCTTTATCCGTATCCGCCATCCTGGCAGAGGAGATAAGCTGGGACACTTGTGTTAGGAGTCCCCAGATATGAACTCTGAAGGTGGGGGAAGGCTAGAGGTAGGACAGTCCGACCTCGAATTCACTTCCCCTGTTGGTCTGACACAGCTGGAGTGCATTGACTTTTAAGGTTTTCCTGTTTTCCCATGTTTTTGCCTAAATGGAGCGTCTGAGTGCTGGGAAGCAGGGGAATCTGCTCTTGACTTTGCTTGGACTAGTTATTTTATAGAGCAATTCTTTCCACGATGACACGTTCTCAGAATCCAAGAGACATCTCACACTGAAGACAAATTGCTGCTTGTTGCCTTCTCAGAGGAGTAACCTCCCCCCAGCAGGATGTATACACACTGACAGTGCTGGAGGAGTCTAGCTGGTAGCACCAGGCATGAAACGGGAAGCTCGGCACAGCAATGCACCCACATGCTGAATTTCAAATACTGGCCCTGACTTCCAGACATGGGAGCCATGATAACTCACCTAAGTGCTGAACTTGAATAACCAGAGCAGCAGAAAAGCACGAATGTCCATTTTACACACCCGAGTGTAACCAGGGTTGGATTTGGTCATGGGATAAAATTGCTGGTATTTGAAAATCGTGTCTTTTCTGGTATGTTTCACTTTTGAGAGGAGTGTGCGAACTGGCTGACTCGAATGCACCCCATCACCCTGGCTGCCATCCTAAGAGCTGAAGGATTCCTTCTCAGGAAAAGAGAATAGCTTCTAGAGTATTTCTATTTGAAAGGAATTTGGTTTTTGGATCTAAAGATTAGTTCTCACCCCTTATCTCAAAAAGAATTAGCTTGGTAACACCATACTGTTATTTCCATCCTGGTCTCTGGCTTCTCAGTGGCATGGGTGGAATGTCTTAGGAATTTCCCTAATGCAGGAGACTCAGTGTACTATTTCCTCCAACTCAGGAAGGCAGACAACCATATCATCTCTGAGTGTTTGCAAAGGGAAAGCATTTGACAGGCTTTTCTCTAAGGCTGATTAAGAAGTCTGCTTGCTGGAGTTTCATAACTCACTTTTATACATACAATGATCACTGTTGCTCATGGCCACCAATGCCACCCAGTGGCTAATGGGAGAACTTGCTAACATATCTTATACCTACCTCAGTCCCACAGCCAACATGGGTTCCAGAAGCTCTTTGATATCCTGCTGGATGCAGGGTCCCATAGCTCGTGCCAGCATGCTGATGCAGGTGAAGACTGTGGCATCCACCTGCATGGACTTCTGCCTCCTGAAAACAGACACCATAAGAGCTATTTATCTCAGAGTGCAATCCTGCATATCTCTTCACCCCTCTCACTTATCAACGTCTCATGGGAACACCTATCAGTTTAATAAGCTGTCATACCCCATGGTCACACCGAAAATGGCATGATCAGCAGGTGTCTATCCAAGATCCTCTCTAACCTTCACACACTCACTTGTGGGCGAAATCTTTTGGTGGGAGTGCTGCTTTGATGATTTCAAGGACCTTGGGCAAGTAGGCCTGGAACTCAGACCTCACGGCCACAGAAAGCAATCCCAAGGCTTGGAAGGCTGCTGTTCGCTCCTTCTCCTTCTTCACACAGCTCAGGATGTGGTTCATTGTGTCTGGAAGGTACTGATCAGCTGATCACAAGAGCAGAACAAGACAACCGATGAGTTCATTTGGCCTGATAGAGCGGACACAAACTTTTTATGAGATTATGAGAAACCAACTTCCTATTGGCCTGTGTGGCTAAAAGCCCAGTGGTCCCTTTCATACGGTCCCCACTACAGAAACAGTGTAAGAGAGAACTTGGCAATAGTAGTTAAAAGACGCTTCCTGTAAGCAAGATGCCAAGCAGTTTACTACTTGTTACTGCAGTGACCGACTGGGATTTGGAGGTGAGGAGAGACCATAATAAAGCTTTAAGGTAAATCCAGTTAGAGCCATATTGACAGTGCTCCTCTAACTCCAACTACCTTGGTTGTTCTCAGCGCTTTGAGTGATTCAACTTTTGAAAGGCCAGCTGGGATTTTCTTTCATCCACAGAAGGGAAATCCGGATCGGACATTGCTGATAACTGGGATATAAGTGAAGGGAGTAAGAGGGTACAGCTCAGCACTGAACATGGCACGCTCAGGGAGCATGAAAATGAGGTCCTGTTTTTATTAAGGCACTGAACACGGAGTTCAGGCAAGGGCTTTCACTCTGCCAGCTTTACAAAGCAACAAACTCCCATCAGATGTCAAGGAAACTATCCAGAGGACAGTAATTCCCACCACTTAAAGCAGGAATCAAAGTGCCAGTCTGTACAATGCCAAGCACCAGGATTTCTGCCGCTGCATTACCTGTACATAGGTCAATGGGACCACGTGAGCTAGAACCTCCCCAACTCACCTTCAGATGCCAAACCCCAGCTGCAAGACCCCTCACCTGTGAACGCAGAAGGCCGGAAAGCAGCCAGCCGTGGGAGTAAGTTGAGGATGGTCATCTGGATCAGAGAGTTCTTGCTGGTTCTGCACTTCAAAACCCAAAGGCACACCTGAAACCAGAGGGGTTGGGCTTTAAAGGGTGCTCTGTCATCCTTGCCATGCGGGGACTGCAAGGTTTTCCACTGTCATTCCGCTGCATTGCCCCTCAGGAAGGGTTATAATTATACCTGTGCCACACAGGGCTAAACTGAGGCACAGAGAAGTTAAGTAGCTCACTCCAGGACACACAGAAAACCAGCAACAGAGCCAGAACCACAGTTAATGGGTTGTGACCATGATCCAACTATTGGGCCATATTGCCTCCCAGCAAAGGGAACGGAAGGGAGTCACACTAAGAGTCTGGTCTCTGCGTAGGGGATTTTGGGAGGCCGCTAGAGAAAAGCCCACAGCTTACCTGATCAAACTTCTCCTCCATCAGATCCCGACAACATCGACTCTCGACCAACGTTGACTTTGCTGGGACAGGCGAGGCTCCAAACCCCATAATTCCTTGATGGGGGCTGTACCCCAGGAGCCCCACCAAGGCGTTCGACTGCGGGGGCTGTACAGACTGGAAGCTGGTGAAAGGGGTGATGTGGCGAGGTTTTGTACCAAAGCCCAGCAGGTCTTTGCAGTATTTGTCGTGCACCATCTGCTGCTGTGTGATCTCCTCCATCTCCTCTCTAAGGCGCTGGGCACAGGAAGAACACACTTTCAAAGGCAGTTAAACAGAAGAGGACACACTCAACTAACCAACTCATGGACCACAGGCACCCACACCAAGGGGGCTGTATGGCACAAACTGAACTGCAAACCAGACATGACATCCAGGTGCCTTACATGCAATAGATTTTCCTGCCAAGTGGCCAGCAGTGAGACAGCACAGGCAAAGAATTCTCCTTTTTTGGCTCAGAGTGGGAAAGAATCAGGGTCAACCAGTGAAATTCACTGAACAAGGCAGACTAGGTATGGCAGTGGCCCTAACTCTTGCGGGAAATGCTGTTCCAACCCTGTACCCACTGCCCCCTCAACCAAAGGGAAGTGGGAGGGGGATGGCCTAGATGATGTCTCCAGGTCCCTTCCAGCCCTACATTTCTATAATTCTGTGAATTCACAGTCTAGCACAGTGGTTCCCAAACTAGGGGCGCCACTTGTTCAGGGAAAGCCCCTGGCGGGCTGGACCGGTTTGTTTACCTGCCACGTCCACAGGTTTGACCAATCGCGGCTCCCACCGGTTCACCGTTCTTGGCCAATGGGAGCTGCAGGAAGCAGCTCGGGCCGAGGGACATGCTGGCCACCGCTTCCCATAGCCCCCATTGGCCAAGAATGGCGAACCGCAGCCAGTGGGAGCCGCGATCGGCCGAACCTGTGGACGCGGCAGGTAAACAAACCAGCCCGGCCTGCCAGGGGCTTTCCCTGAACAAGTGGTGCCCCTAGTTTGGGTACCACTGGTCTAGCAGGACTCTCAGAATGTGCTGAGTTTCACATGATTAAACAGTTCTGGGCACTAACCTGACCCTCGCTTCCAACACATTCAACCACTTCCTATGAACCCACCAGCCCCTACGAACACACCTTCATTTCAAATTTAATTGGTGCCAAGTTGCTGCTTAAATTAAACACATATCCATATAAGGTTAGAACCTATCAGGCGACCATCCTATAGCACACACATTGAACAGACAGTGATGTATCTGTCCTACCACATACGGTCACAGGGGACAGCATAATGCAAGAAAGGTTTGAAGCTACAACTGGGAAAAGATTGTGGAGGAGTAATTGAAACTAAAGAGGGAGAGAGACCTATTCAATCACCTTGTCCATCCCAAGGGACGGAGGCAGAATTGTTCCCTGAAGGACATTCTCTAGTGCTTTTTCTAATCTAATTTTAAAAGTCCCAAGCAATTGGGTTTTCACCCTTTTCCTTCCCTTGGGAGGCTGCCCAAAACCTCATTTAATTCACTGCCAGGGGTATAGCCACCTCCTCTGGCTATACCCTCCTCTAACACTCTGCACAATTCCTCTCTTTCCTTTGTGTTTATATCCCACAAATATCTGTACTTGCTGCCCTAACCATCCAGTTGTCACTTAAAGCCATTTAATGTCACTTTCCATTATGAATGAACCCTCCTGTCCCTAAACATTTGTTACTGTTATATTAATTCCCTTCACTTTGCCACTGTATTTGCGACAATGAAATGCCCTAGACCCCAGTTGCTCATGAACTTCTCCAGTTCAATCAACCCATTTCCAACCCAAATGGATTAATCGCACGTGCCCCATTTTATTAAACTGAACGAGGAGACACCTCAGTTCGGTCAACCATAGCACCAAACGCTGGTCACCAACTTGATAAGTCACTCACCTCTCCCTCCATGCTGCTGATTCTCACTAATTCATTGAGGATCAGTAAGGCACCGTGGATTCGGTCGTCACGATTCATACCCTTCTCCTTGGCCAAAGTCTCATCGAAACCTTTCTCTGCCTCTTCGTATGTGTGCTGAACAAAGATAATAGCAACCTTAACAGAGACCAAGCCCCCCAATGTAGAACAAGGGAATACAGCAAGCCAGTAGTTACTGGGAGCCCATAAGTTCCAGGAACAGCTACAAACCTCAGCTGATCAACACTAGAACAGAGCACTGAATAGTTCTGACCCAGTCTACTCTGGCAGCCAAACTGTTTTCAACAGAAAGAGTGGACAAGGAGACCTGCGTCTTCCATCTTCTCTCAAGAGCACACCATTATCATAGCGTACATGGGGATTATGTGAAATGTGTGTTGAGGCCTTTTGTTTCTTGACACCCTGGTCATGTTGCCAGTGTGACATGTGCTCAGGTCTCACTGTGTCAAATTAGTCTGATTGCATTGTTCAAGCCTCACATATGGATTTAGAACTCCTTGCCAAATAAGTACAAGCCTTGACTGCAGCGTTGTAACCTTGCCATTGCTGATTGGCTCTTTGATCACTGATGCTGACGAGACCTTGAGGTAGCAGAACGCATAAAATCTGCACGTGTCCTAACTACTGAGCATTCTGTTCTACTGTTGGCAATGAGTTACAGAAAGTACAGTAGAGCCTGGTGGAATGGAGTGTCTCACATGCTTTTGTAGAGGATAGTGTAAACAGTTTGGTTCAGCCTATTCTAGAGGCCAAACCATTTTCAGTCCTGATTGCGAGCGGCCAACACCTATTGACATATGAGGATCAGTCTCTTGGCTTTTGGTGCTGACACTGAGGCTTTTCTGAACTCTGGAGGAAAGCTGTTCCAAGATTAAGGGATTATTTCCTTACTCTGTACCACTGTGGCTTCTGCATCTCCTTTGGCTCCCGCTGGGTGGTGAGGATAAGGCAGGCTCGTAAGGCAGACACGGCTCCCTCTCGGATGGCCTGCTTGGGATCCCACACAGCAACGAAGATGTTATCGAAGAACGGCTGCACCTGCTGGAAGAAGAACGTGGGCACGCTGATCGCCAGCTCACGCAGGACCAGAACCTGGAGAGAGGAAGAGAGATGGTGGTGTTAGGCACAGATTGGAATTCAGAGACTGACCCCTTCCCTGTGTCTGTCCAGACTTTAAGCTTTTTGGGGGCAAGGACCTTCTAAGTGCACTGCATTTGTACAATGCCTAGCAAACCAGGGCCTCATTCTTGGCTGGTCCCAAGAGACTATGATAATGAACATGATTAATGGCAGACCAGCTAGCCAGCATCACAACTTCTCAGATATACAATGGTAGCCATTCCAGTCCATAACAGCTCTCATTCGCTGCATCCACCCATCTATATACATAGCTCCCATCACCACAAAGCAGCCAGCCCTTTCCCAGAAAGGCTGAAGAGGAGTACGTACAGCTGCATGTCTTCGACCTTCATTCCTATCAGCTCCCAGCCATTCCAGAGCCCGTTTCACCTCGAACTCCACATATTCTGCCGTGAAGGTATCACCTGCCAGAGCAAGGCGCCCGATGGCCTTGGACGCCATCTCCATGACGACGGGGTCATTGGAGGGGAGGAGGTTCCGAAGGTAATTGGCAAACCTGCCGATGCGGGTGGCATTGCCTCCCTCAACGCCGATAAGGCTTGCTGGGGAGAGGGAGAACAGGAGTGAAAGCTCTGCCACTGAGTCAGCTTGCCAGACAGTAAGGTAGTCCCTGGAGAAGAGTTAGTATTCCCTATCCATTCTTTAGAGACTCCCATTATCTCTTCCTAAGCCAGAAATCCACCAGAGAAATCAAGCAATAGGAAAGGATCACCAGCCTTTTAAAGTCAGAATTTGTTTAGTAAACAGGGAAGCTTATCAAGTCCTTTCCACAGGTCACAGATTTTCCACCCTGGGATTGTGGGCCCATTCCCAATTGACAGGCATCCACATGCAACCACTACAACTGGCCCCCTTCTTGACAGTCTCAGTAGAGGCGCCAAGGACTGCATGGACTAAGGAGACTGAACGCTCCCTCACCCCTAGAGATGGTCCCTCCAGGTCAAAGTTGAGGCACACTGACAGGGGACAGTGTGGCTGAAGTTTGCACTGCCGGTGCCTGGGTTGTACCTGCTCTGTAGATAAAGAGGCCATCAGTGTCCAGGGTTGTCAATCCGGCACCTTTCAACAGCACTAAATTCACAGAAACAATTTTAAAGTGATACTGTCAGCTTCGAAATCAGATGCGGTCAACAAAGATTTCTTTTCCTAAGTTACTTCCACCACCTCCAGATACCTTGGGGTTGGTTTGGTTATGGTTCGTGAAATCAACCCACAAGCAGTTTCTATGTAGTTAACAAAAGGCAAATGCTAAGGATACGGAGTATTTGGTTGGAAGGGTGTGTTTTTATACAAGTTACCTGCATCCTTGTGTCTCACCGCATTTGGGCAGCTTTGCCATGTAAGAATTAAAGCACAACAGGGCTATTGAGGGAGACGCTACACAAAATGAAGGCAAAAGCCATTTAGATCCCTCCACAGGGATGGGGTCTGTTGCCCCTGAGCAGGTGACTTTAAACAAAAAAGAATTAATGTTCTCAGGCAACTGGGAGTCCAGAGTCTTCGCCTCTTGTGACCACCAATAAAACTGGACACTACGAGAAATATTTTCAGAAGAGCTCAGTGCCAGATTTTCAAGTGCTCAGCACCCACGTTGGGGTCAGGTTTTCAAGTGCTCAGTTTCCAAGGAGGGACCAAAAGGGCTAGATTTTCAGAAGTGCTCAGAATCCAGCAACTCCCATTGTGACACTTATGCTCAGATTTTCCAAAGAGCTCTACGTTCCATATGCACCCAGTGCACTGAACTCTCTTAAATATACTGGGCAGCTCTTGTGGGCGTGAAGTTCTCTTGACAATCCATCCTGATAGATTAGCAATTTGAAGGGAAAGTTCACCAGAGGCTCTGAAGTCCTTCACTCACCTATAGCCAGAATGCCTCCTTTCCTCTCGTTCGCATCAGAGCTAGAGACCAGTTCAAATATGTGGTGATTCAGCTGATCGTAGAAGCGGGTAGATTCCTCCTGGCTCATCTGCACAGAAAAGGAATTCAGACCAATTTACAACCTCTCCTCCATTACACATGCCTCAGATAAAGAAGGGCAACACCACTTTTCAGGGCTCCCAAACTCAAAAGCAGTAAATTAACTGTGGGATCCAAACCCAGAAGAAGCAATTACATCTCCTGCCTGTGCCCCTGCCCTGTTAACCCAGCTCCTGTTCTGGAGCCTGCTTGTGCCCATCCCACTCTAGTACCTACCTTAGCATCCCAAATCTCTACCACCCCAAGCATCCTAGCGACACACCTCACTCCCTAGCCAAATAGTACAAACGTGTCTCCCCAGCTAAATGCTGCTGCTTCCACATCTGCAGCACTCACCTCACGGAGCTCCATGGTGACATAATGCTGCAAGTCCTTGGCCGCTTTTGCCCTGATTTCTTCATTGCGGCTCTTCAGGCCACTGGCAAATTGCTGAAGGATGGACACGGTGCTCGACATGATGGCGGCAAGTTGGGACTTGGGGTATCAAGTCCAGTGGATCCTTTAGACAGAAAACCTGTTTGTTGCTTTTGGCTAGTACAGAAACCAATCACAGTTCCCTCCATCACACTGCTCCTATTTACTGCTCCCAAAGAACAGAGGGCTTTCAGATGGCATTGTAGCTACAGAGCCCCAACAGATATATGACAGGGTACAGGCTCCTTGGATTCCATGCTAGGTCCTTCAGCGCACCCTAAACAAACTGGACCCAGCTCAGCCTCCCTGATTCCTGCAGTCTCAGCACAAAGCGTTCTTGGGTACATGTGACATGCCCATATCAAATACATGCCCAAATACCAAGACAGGGTTGTGTTTCAGAGGCGTTCCCAGACAAGCAAAGTTACAAGGAGGATAAGGACTGCTTGGTGCACATGTTGATATCATTACTTTAGTTTGCTCCCCAACAACCTCTTTCATCCGAAAAACCTCAAAGTTCTTTACAAGCCTCAACACTCCAAGGGTAAGCATTATAACCTCCAATGTATATTTATGGGCTGAGAGTCTATTCATGCCAGCAATAGTCATTGTAATAGGATGTTTAATGTTATGCATGTGTAGAGACCATCTTGAAGGGTGCATTTTTTTTTAAAGTTGAAAAATAAACCTTTTAGAAAAGACGAAACTGACACACAGGTCTTCTAGTACTTTGCTGCAAGCAAACAGCAGATGAGTGGGGGAACTAGGACCAGAACCCTAAGAGTCCTGGGTTTCTATTCCCCACTAGCCACGAAACAACTCTGCCTCATTAAAATCCCTGGGTACAGCAGATGCCCCTGAGGAATCAGGAGCTAGTGTGGGATCTTTCCTGCTATCAGCATCTCCCTAGAAGCCATGAGCAGCTCCCCATGCTGGTACCCACACTGGAAGAGTGGCCTAAATAGGCCTCCTCTTCCCTGATGAGGGAAATGCCTTAGCAGCTCCCCAACGAGCGGTGTTTTCCGGTGCAAAGGGGTGAATGCAGTTTGTCTACCCCGGGCAAGCAAGGCCTACGAGCCTGCGCACACAGCCAGGGGCAGAGGCCTCGCTTGCATTAGTGGGAGCACAGATCCCCCGCGTTGGGAAAGCCGGCGCAGACCCAAGGCCACGGTCCCAACCATCCATTGCCCGGCCCAGCCCGGCGCAGGGCGGGGAGGCCCCGGGGGTAGAGCGGCGGCCGCTCCGGACACTGCTCCGCCTGGGGCACGGGAGGGGCGAGGGCAGCGGCGGGCGTTAGCCCGAGGGGAGTCGGGCACCTCCCGTGCTGCGGGGGCGGGCGGCCGGGAGAGGGACCCGCGGGAGGCCCCCTGCCAGCGCGGCTCGGCTCGGCTCACCCGGCAAGCCCCCAGGGCAGCGCCCCATCCCCGCTGCCGGGGGGCCTGGGCCAGCCCGGCCGGCGAAGGGGTGGGGAAGGGGAGGCAGCCCCCATAGGCCCCGTACGGGGGAGCCAGGCCGGGGTGTCCCTCCTGAGGGGGAGGGGGTCACTTCCCAGCCCCGGATCGGGGCCCCGCACTCACCGCCTCCGGCCGGCCCAGCCGCGCCGGCCCGCTTGCGACCGGTTCCCCAGCTTGGGCCCCGGGTTTCCCCTCCCCCACTGCTGCCGCCGGGCCGGCGAAGACCCGCCAACCAATCAGCGCTGAGGGGAATGTGACCAGCAGGTAGAGCAGCCAACAGTTTTACGGGTGAGGCGGGGTTACTAGGGCATGGTGTTTCCACCCCCAAATAACTGCCGGAGGCGGGTGCAGTCGCTAATGGCCAATCAAAGGACAGATGGTGATTACTGACACTTAGCTGCACCAATGAGAAGTTGGGTGCCGATGGATTGGTTAGAATTCAGCGCTTGCCCCGCCTTTGGAAAGCCGCATTGCTTCCGCCCTCTCTGAAGCCACAGGGCATTGTGCGCATGCGGAAATAGGGAAGAGTCGATTATTTTTTTAAACCATTGAGACGGTAGGACTCTTCCGCCACGTGAACACTTGGTCCTTCTATTTCCTCCAGCTTCTCTACTGCCCTGGGTGCAGCCCGTCCTGAAGAGCACCAGGAGACAGGCTCTGTTACCGTAATGGTACGTATAGAAGCGAGTCGCTTCTGTGACACCTAGTTTGCCTAACAGTGGAAAATAGCGAATAGCTGCAATAATCAATACAAAGTGTTTAACAACCATGATTTACCGCTAATCTTAACGGTTAAGGGTTCATATAAACAGACTTGTTATTGATACCAATGATTCGCTGTTAATGTTCAGTAATAGGTAACTATTAAGTGATAATTGAATAACTGGGACTCAGAGTAACTGTCTAGGCTTTCCCCGTGTCACTTATTACCAGATTAGTCGAGTCGCTCCCACATATTAATCCCTGGGGGTTGTTATCCCCATTTTGCAGACTGGGGAAACGGAGGCTCGGAGAGGGTAAGGCTCTGAGCGTGCAAGCAGGAGTCTATGGGGCTGTGAGTGCATGCAGCCTCCCGAGCACCCGTGTGCAGGGCTGGGGGTCGGGGAGTCTATTCTCGGTGGTTAAAGAAGCGGGGTGGGGCTCAGGACTCCCGGGTTCAATCCACAGCTCTGCCACGGACTGGCTGAGTGACCCTGAGGAAGAGGTTTAACCTCCCATCCCAGTGCCGCCTTCCCGCTGCGGGAAGATCCCGGCCCCCGTTTCTCCTCCCATCCGCCCCGGCCCAGGGCTGCCCGCAGAGCAAGCGGAACCTCGGCGCTCGGAGCCCTTGTTTCCGGAGGGGCCGGCCCTGGCTGGTGCCCACGCGGGGGAAGATGGCGGTCCCGCGGGCTGGTTGCCATGGTCTTGAGTGCGCGTGAACGGAGCTGGAGAGGCCGCCCCGGGACCCGGCTCCGCAGCAGGTGAGGGGGCCCCGGAGCCGCCCCAGGAGACGGGAGAGCAGCGTCAGCCCCGCCCGGGGCTGGGAGCCGCCCCCCACCCGGGGTGCTCCCCTGCCCAGGGGATGCGGAGGTCGGGGGAGCTGACCAGGGTGACCAGACAGCAGGTGTGAAAAATCGGGGCGGAGGGAAGGGGGGTAATAGGAGCCTATACAAGAAAAAGCCCCCAAAATCGGGACTGTCCCTATAAAATTGGGACATCTGGTCAGCCTAGCTGAGGTGCCCCATGGGGAGGAGGAAGCCGGGGAAGGACCCCGCTTCTCCGCTGTGGTGCCCCGCCTGGGAAGGGGCCTGCCCCTCGCTCTCCGTGCTGTGGGGTCCTTCGCTCAGCGGTCGCAGCTGCAGAGGTTCAGGTTGTGGGGCAGGTGTCGCCACAGGCTGGCAGCTCTCCCCTGGGCGGGGTATGTCATCAGTGAGTCACTGGCAAGGCCCGGGGTTTCCCTTTCCTGATGCAAACTCCCCCTCCTTTCCCAGGTCTCGCTCCAGCACCTTCTTCTGAGGCAGCTGCGTGAAGAGCATGGAGGCTGAAGATCAGACCGAGAAGATTAGCATCAGGGCTGAGAGCCCCAGAGGAGGTGACGTGGGGGAGCTGGGCATCGGGCTGCTCAGCTCTGCGAAGAGCCGCCCAGGCACCTGGAAGCAGAAATGTGCAGCCTACGTTCTGGCCCTGCGGCCCTGGAGCTTCAGTGCCTCTCTGACCCCAGTAGCCCTGGGCAGTGCCCTAGCCTATCGATCCCACGGATCCCTAGACCCAGGGCTGCTAGTGGGCAGTGCAGTGGCTGTCCTGGCTGTGCATGGAGCAGGTAACTTGGTTAATACCTACTATGACTTCTCCAAGGGCATTGACCACAAGAAGAGTGATGACCGGACATTGGTGGACCAGATCTTGGAGCCTCAGGATGTGGTCCGCTTTGGGGTCTTCCTCTATACCCTGGGCTGTATCTGTGCTGCCTGCCTCTACTGTCTCTCCACTCTCAAGTTGGAGCACCTGGCACTGATCTACTTTGGGGGACTTTCCAGCTCCTTCCTTTATACTGGAGGTAAGGACTGCACTCCATACTCTGAGCTGGTTTGGTTCATTATCTGTGTTCTCTTCTCCAGGAATGGAGCTCAGTTTGTATTATCTGAACAGTTCCTCATTTCTTATTAGCCAGATCTAATTTCAAATGAAACGTAAACTTAAGACATGCTTTAAGAAATGCACCCAAGATTAATGAGTAACACTGATGTAGAGTAGGAACACAAATTTTTTTGTGGGGCTTATCAAGATAAAAATCTCTTTCGCCTCTTCAGTTCTGCAGCTGGGTGGTTGAAAGGACACCCAGTGTTTTGCTATAGATAAGATTAAGCAATTTCTAGGATTTGGAGGATATCATTTGAAAGATGTAGCATCTGTTAGTCTAACCTGATTGTTGCGTCTGTTCAGGACCAGATTCGAATATCTGTACTCACGTTGTGTAGCACCTTACTGCATGTGTAATCCCATTGACCTCAGTGTGACTGCTTGTGGAACAACGTATTCCAGATAGTAACTGGAATCTGCCCCATAATCTTTGCTCACGGGATGAGACTGGAGAAGTGCAGACATTGTATTTGCTTTATTATCTTTGGAAAGGGAGAATAATAATCCGTTCTGGGGCAATAAAAGAGCATGTGTAGCCCTGCCCTAGCTGTGTTTGTGTTGGCTGTTTTACCGCATTTTTTAGGAACTGCTGATCTATTTGAGTAACATCTATTATCTTCCATAAAGTGAATTTCACTTGGTAACACTTGTTTTCCTCTTGTTTCTTGCCACAGGAATTGGATTTAAATATGTTGCACTTGGCGACTTGGTGATCCTCATCACATTTGGGCCCCTGGCTGTCATGTTTGCCCATGCAGTGCAGGTTGGCTATCTGTCTGTCTCACCGCTGCTCTATGCTGTCCCACTAGCCCTCAGTACTGAGGCCATCCTGCACAGCAACAACACACGGGACATGGAGTCTGACCGGCAGGCAGGCATTGTCACCCTGGCTATCCTCATCGGCCCCATGTTTTCCTACATGCTCTACAACACACTGCTCTTCCTGCCCTACCTGATTTTCTGCATCTTGGCCACGCGTTACACCATCAGCATGGCGCTGCCACTACTCACCATTCCTATGGCCTTTTCGCTGGAGAGGCAGTTCCGGAGCCAGAGCTTCAGCAAAATTCCCCAGCGGACAGCCAAGCTCAACCTCCTGCTGGGGCTCTTCTACGTTTTTGGTATTATACTGGCACCAGCAGGCACGCTGCCCAAACTGTAATGGCAAGAGCTGCTGTAGCCCCATGACTTGAGTGTTCATGCCAGAGCTCGGGGTGCAAGTGGGAGGTTTGTTATGGATGGGGCCAGAGCAAGAAGCCTGGCTCGAGCCAGTGACTCCATGTGAATTTTATGGGCTTTGGTCTTGTTGAGATAAGCAGTTTCTCTTGTACTAGAGACTTCCAGTGGTGTCTTAGGAACTTCTTCTCTGGGAAGAGGATTGAATTACCTGTCTCTGGCTTTCCCTTGGGGCTTATTGCAATTCACCATGTGAGCAGACAGACATTTCAAGGACTTGATGCTACTGCCATTGAATTCAAGGGGACTTTCGCTATTAACTTCAATAGGAGCAGGGTTGAGCTTTAAATGTGAACTGTCCCTTCCCTGGTCTGTGAATCATCCCTATACAACATGAAGGGGATTCAGCAGCTCCACTCCTATGCTGTAGCACTTGAAAGTCGCCACTGAATGTTTTATTTTTGTCAGCATCACGGTAAAGCAGATGGTGCTACTTCACTCCTCTTGATAAACTTCATCCTCACCACCTGGTCTGTTCCCCCCCCCCCCTTTGCCAAATCTTGAGCTTACGCTTCCAAACATCATGGCTATATGAAATGGGGCATGGGGTGTCCATCAAGAACTGCTGACTTGTGGAAGACAGCAGATTCTGGTGCCACCACTGCTAGTTCCTTTCTACCTAGGCATTTCTAAAGCACCCATTGCTGTGGTGTATATAGGTGCTGAAATGGAACACAGCTGGTCCATTGCACTGAGCTTTAAGCCAAAAGCAGTGAACTTCCACTCCCTCTTTAAGTAGCTGGGGGCCAGAACTGCAAGTTGTACAGCTAAGAAGCTCACAAGACTTGGTAGGATGAAAAGTTCTGTTCTTGTTGTTAAAATTTTCTCATTCTCAGACCCTTCTGCCTGAGATGAAAGGGTCTTGGTGTTAAAAGAAGCTGTCAGGCAGGGTGACAAAGCTCTGTAGACAACTGGATATTAACTAACAGATACGCTGTGGTAGCCAAGTCTCTAATAGCGAAGCATTTTCTAATTGTCATCCTCCATATCTGTTATCTACTTACAGTCACTTGTCACCCTATTGTAAGGAAAGCTGGTGGCAGCAAGGGAGAAAGATGGGGGCATTACAGGAGGGAGTCTAAATTTCTGCCATGACTTTGCACAGACATCAGGATAGTGAATTAATCTTCTTGCTGATAGGTTCCTCTTCCCATTTCCAGTGGGGACCAAGGTTTTGATGACACTCCTGTGATGCATTGGTCAGTTTTGAAGTTCTAGATCACTCCTCAGGATGATGTGCTCAATGGTACTGGATATTCTTCCTGCATATCTTTCCACTCCAATCCTTGCTCTCCTGTAAGGATACTAATATACCCCTCTGGATGAATGCTGTTCCTCACAACAGATGGTGTGAAACACGCAGAGCCCAATACAGCTATGGGGATAGTCCATTAGGGCACAACAGGGTGAATTTGGCTCTCACTCATATTTTCCCATGGTCACTGAACCCTGTTCTTCATTGGGAAATATTTTGGTTCCCTGTGTGAAACGGCGAGTGTTGATGTAAGGGCTTTTTGCAGGACTCCCTTGAAATGTCCAGATTGAATTGATCTGGACCTTGTTCTTGAACTCCGACTGCCAGGAGCACGGTGTTCCCGAGGGCAGGGTATTAACCAGGGCACAAGGAGTCTTTTAGTTGCGATCAGTTAAGTCCAGAAGGGTGTGCAGTGTTGCATATCCAGTTTGGGCATGTTATGGCAAAGAGAGGTTATTCACCTGAGAGGGGTGACTGCTGTTCAGGGCTGCGTGTAATGGAGGAGTTATGACAACTATAAAATGGAACTGGCACCGAGATGTTATATAGGTGGCATCAAAGCGTTCAGATGGTTTCTGGTGACTTATCTGCCAGTTGTGATTGCTTCACAGCTGGACACCGTTGCTCAGAAGCAATCTCAGCAGGCAGGTGACAGCTTTCACCAGCCTCAGAGTCAGTTATTAAAATAGGGCGATGCATGGATCAGACTTTCTCTTCAGGCTGCCCAGGGAAAACAACAAGGCAAGCCTGGTTTAAGCAGCCAGTCTGCTGCTTTGTACAGTAGAGAACTTGGCTTTGGTTAGAAACCCAGTCAGAAGGAGTTGATCTCAGCTGGAGGGAGAGAGGCATCTAGCAATACTTGGCAGTGATTTTTCTGGGAAAATGTGCACTTCCTATTTTCGGTGCTGGCTTAGAGCTCCGGTGGGTTGGTGATGAGCATTTGTCAAAGAACCAACTCTGCCTTCTGCCAAGCAGGTTCTGTCTCAGAGACTGAGGAGTGGAAGTGATGGCGAAATCAACCCCGGTGGTGGAGAGAGCTATTTCCCAATAGAGCCCATTCTGCAAGATGGAATGGGTTGATCCGCTTAATCCCAGGGTTGTATTGTTTGTAGGTGTCTCAGCAGATACATCCTGTGCCCTATTCTTGTTTGTTATATGATGATATGTCTAGCTCTTGCATAGCTGTAGTTTAATGAGGATTGATGTGGCAATTTTTTATGCATTTTCCCTAAGCCATGTTGCTTCTGACAGGCAGAATGTGAATAAGAAATTTGAGAGCTGTAGCTCTTATGGTGAACAGTCTAGGACAGGGGTCCCCAACGCGGTGCCTCTTGACGTTGCTGCTTCACAGCGGCATTTCAGCGACTGCTTATCCAGCAGCCACGGTCCTCGGCGGGTAGTCGTCCGGCGCCTGCCCCACGGAAAAGGTTGGGGTCCACTGGTCTAGGAAATGGCCCTCCGTGGAACAGCAACACGTTACACTATAGTTGATCTCTTCCTTACAAAAAGGGGAAAGACTCCTGGTTAGAAAGTCTGTCTGCTAGTGGGAAAAACCAGTGCTATTGCCACAGAGCTGGAGTGGGAGGTGACCTGTTTCATGCGTTTGTAGTGCCATTTTCTTGGGCACTCAAAGTGATTTACAGATGCAGGGATTAGAAGGAAACGTGTGCAGACTGCTTCCATTCGTAAGCAGCAGCACACATAGCAGACTTTGGAAGGCTTAGGGGAGAGCTGTGTATGGTAAGGGAGCTGGAAACGCCTGGATTCTAATCCTAACCATGTCATTTGTTTTTCCCCAGTGGCCTTGGGCAAGCCACGTACATTCTCCGTGCCTTCGTTTTTCCGTCTGTAAAATGGAGCTTACCGTTGCCTACCTCACTGGGAGTTGTGGGGTTAATGTTATTTAATAAAGAGCTTTGAAAGTAAGAAGTGCTATATCTATACTGGGTATTTTCTCAGGCCTTAGTTATATGGGAAGATCTTTTTGGTATAAGATAAGGTGTGAATTTAAACCAGTAAAGTTATACCAGTATTACACCATGTGTATGCTCTTATTCTGGTATGAGAAGCCCCTTTTTGGTTTGCTTGGGACAGGATTTAAGCTAAACAAAAGCCAGGGTTGTGTGTCCAAATGGGGATTTATATTAGCATCATTGGTAAAACTTTCCATATAGACAAACCCTAAGGCAACCTGTCTTGTGTTACAGCGTCTGAGCTGAGGATATTGGGTGTCCAGCACCTCTTCTGATCATAGGCCTTTTCAGCCTCTTGCAATAAGCTGTATTGCTCCATGCTGATTCTCCGCTGGTAGTGGAGCAGGTCTGTAGCACATCTGTCCATTGTATGTATTAAATGGCCTCCTGACCTCTCTTCTCGCCCAGGCAGAGGTTCAGTGAAGTGTCTAAACGTTCCATTTTTAACAAGCCATGGTTAATAATTTTAAATGGCTCCGTATTGTGTTTCTGGGCTTGGATCAGAGTGGTCTTCTGGAGAATGTTTCGTATGGACACTCCTTTGTACAGCTTTGGCGTGGAAGCACTGGAAAGCACACACCCTAGGTACGCATGAGATAGGCTCCTTTGACCATAAGAGCCCCCTTGTGAACCAGGCAGCCCTGTCCTTGTATGTCGAGGGATAATCAGTTCAATTGAAAGGGAAAACATATATGTTTTCGGGCAGATGTTAATAGGTTTTGGTGATCTAATCTATCAACCGAGTCCACTTTGGAACACACCTTTCTCTGCAGGGCACTGTTGAGCCTGAGCATTTGTAATACTGAGACAGACTTCAATTGAACTTTGTCTTTTTAATAAAGATAAACTTGCTTATCAACACCTGCGTGTTCTCCTGCTCTTCCTGTGTCAAAGTCCCCACTCCTGACTTCCTTGCAACTTTTTAGGTGGTCGAATTTGCACCGCAGGTCCTTGGCAGCATGCTGCCCCCACCAGTCTCTCATCTGGGCCATAAACCAGGGTAAAGGATTATTGGGAAGCTTTCTGGAGTAGCTGTGGTCACTAATGCCTGCCCAGTACACAGGAATGCTTGAGCCTCTTCACTCTCATTCTGCCACTCAAATCCTGTTTCTCCTGCCTGGTTTCCTTGCTCTCTCTTTCATACAAGCTATTGGGATGCTTTGGGGCAGAGACCTTTAAGCTGTGTTAATGGCTGGGGTGTAAGGTTTGCGTGTCTGAATGCAGGGCTATGGCCAGAACGGGAGGTCTGTGGGATAGGGGAATTTGTTCATTTATATTTTTCCTTTTGTTGATTCTGATTTAAAGTGCCCCCGAGTTCCATCCTTCGTTACATGTATCTGCAGCAGAGCCCAGGAGCTATAAACCCTTGTGGCAGGGAAAACTGCCCCGAAGGACTAATGTTTTTATGTGCAGCATAACGCTGCTGTCGTTATCACAGTCTGACTTTGCAGCCCATAAATAACTGTTTTAGCAGATTATAAAAGGTGTGGGGCTAATCTCTTATTTATGTCTCCAGAGGCAGCGTGGTGTAGAAGGAGTTTGGGACTCGGAGTAAGAACTCTAGTGCTGATTTGCTGTGCAATTCTAGGCATAACTCTTTGCCATTGCTCCCCTTAATTTTAGATATGAGAAGGGGCTAATCTGCCTGATGTCCTTTCAGGGCTGCTTGGAGGCTTACTTTGTGTACAGCTCTATGCAAAGCACTATTTGTGCTAAGCTTTACTGTCGCCTCTGTCATTGGGAGGGATCATGAAGTGCTTTGTGGATGCTGGGTCAAATGAAAAGGTGATGTAAACAGTGGGGATCGGGGTGTAACTTACCTGCCTGGGGCAGAAGGCAGATTTGTAGCTGGGGTGGAGACTGCTTTTTCTCCTGTTGGCTACTGTTTCTACTTCACCCCCGATCTCGAGCCCTCTTAGCCTGGTGACAGCCCCATGGTATCACACTCCCTTTCACTAGTTCAGTTAAAGTTCCACCCACGTACACTGACTTCTCTGACACCATTTAATCTGCCTCAGAATTCACCCCTTTCTGGGTCTTTAATGATCATGTGTGGGCAAGCCTAATTTTTACAAGAAGGTTGCGGCATCGTACCCTTCTCCGCCCATGGTGGGGCCTGCAGCTCAGCTGTCTTGGTGGAAATAGTACTCCCTGTGGGCAGGTCTACGCTTAAAACACTACATCCGTGCAGCCGTGCCTCAGTAACGCGGAAGTGAAGACGCTCCTACGCTGATGGGAGATCTTCTGTTGGTGGAGTTAATCTACCTCCCCAAAAGGCAGTAGCTATGTCGACAGGAGAAGCTCTCCCGTCAACAGAGCACTGTCTATATGCGGGGGTTAGGTTGGTATAACTGTCACTCAGGGGTGTTGATTTTCACACCTCTAAGCAACATAGTTAACTGATACAGGCGAGTCTCATCTTACGCTGGGGTTACATTCCATTGTCAGCGCGTAAAGCGAAAATTGAGTATAGTCAAAATTACACTGAGTGTAATGGCGGGTGGAATCGCCCGTACTACAGGTACAGTATTTAAATTGTTCTTTTTCTTTTTTCTTTTTTTTTTTTTTCCGACCGCGCAAAGCTGAATTCACACATGTTAAATGTACGTAAGATGAGACTCCCCTGTATGGGTCTGTAGTGTAGGCCTGACCTCTGGAGTCATTAAGCAGGTAGAGGAAGGCTCTTCTTCCTCAATTCTTTTGTTTTTAATAGCTGGAGTGCTGACTGAGTGCCTCCCCCCGCCTCCCTGCAAGTTTATTTAATCCTCTAATGGCCTTGAAATGAGACTGCTCTGCTCTGTAATAAAGAGCTGTCAGACACATTCCTCCATGAGTGGTGGCTTGTCATCTTTTTCATTAGAAGCTCTTCGCTCCTAAGGCAGATGTGACAATGTGCCTGAGGTTGAACTTGGCGAAGTCTCAGCCCGTGACACTTTACACACTTCTAAGCTTGGGGGCTGGATTTTTGTCCACTTTGCTCCTAAGAGAGCAAAAATGTGTGCGTGCCTTATCTATTAGGCTTGGCAGATTTTAATTTTTTTATAATTTTGACTGATAATATCCATGTTTATTTTAAACATTTTTTTTCTATTTTTATCATTTAAATGTGCACAGTTGTGCAAAATTATGGGTTTTTAAGCACTTTTTAATTTTTACTGATTTAAATGTTCACAGTTGCAGGAAATTATGGGGGGTCAGACAATGCAGGGAGCTGGACAATAATTATTTAATGATAGCAGACATTGAAATTCAAAAAGTTAAAGGTTGATAACCAGTAAAACACAAATTGTCAGCATCCCATTGTAAAATATACAACGCATATACCCTCAAATCACTCTCTAAGTTCTCAAACAGCATTTTTCTTTCTTTGCTTATCTGTAAATTTAGATGATCTATGGAAATACATATTGTCGGTTTGTGTGTATGGTGAAATTGACTTTTACCAACATTTACTGATAAGTAAACTTGGAAGAATTAGATTTTTATCTGTCCACCCACCTGCATGAGAATATGGGTCCGATCCTGCTGTCTTGAAAGTTAATGGGAGTTTTGGCACTGACTAAGGCCTCGTCTACATTAGACTTGCATTGGTTTAGTTAAACTGGAGGCTTACTACAATTTGGCTTAAACCCATTCCTAATTGATTTAAGATAAACTAAAAAAAATCTGGTTTAAACTGAAGACTGTCTACACAGCCTCTTGCACAGGGTTTAAAATCACACCTTTGTTAAACCAGTCTAACGGCATCATACAGACGAGCCCTTTCATTGGGGATAAGGATTGGGACCTTTCTGTTCCTCTCTCTCACCAATGACTTCGCTTTTTTCCAGAGAAGGGTTGGTGAATGGCCCAGTTTAATGGAACTTCTGCTGTAATACCATTTACACAATGCCTTCTTACTGTGTATTACATCCCTGTATGTGCAATACAATAATTCTTCTCAGGGGAGGTTTAAATGACATATAAAACAGAACCTTACTAGGCCTGAGACTGATGGGAAGCAGGTAGAGAGCATATTTGGTTCCTTTCTCCTTGAACTATCTAGGTAACTATATGGCCACCGTCCCCACAGTAGCTGGATTCTGCACCAGTCATTGCTGTTATAACTAGGTCAGCTACAGAATGCACGAGGTGAGTTTGGATGTTATACAAAGTGAAAGGAATGGAGAGAGGAAGCATTTTTAAAAAACAATGTTAGTGGCTTTAATCTTCTTATTCATTTCATGGGCATCTGGAGAAACAGCCCCCATAAAGGCATGACTTAAATATTGGGAGGGGCCAGAAAAATCACGTGTGCCACCGGACAGACAGTAACGATGTATCATGGACTCACAGATCGTGCCCACTCTTGGCCCCGTGCAGTCCATGGGGGGTGCCCCTTTCAGTGCGACAGCCCTTCTCGGGGGTCCACTCTCTCTTGGGGTCAGGCCCCTCCACCTACTGGAGCCACACCTCTCTGAGCCTTAGCACGTCTGTCTCTGCCGTGGGCCCCCTCAGGGAGTCCACTCACTCTGGACCCCCGGAGCCTCCACCCCCGAAGGGGTTGATGCAACCCTGTTCTCTAGACCGGAGTGACTCTCAGCCAGCATAAAACAGGAGGATTTATTGAGGGTTGAACACAGCACAGGAAACTCTCAGTGCCTCAGGCCTGGCCTCCCTCAGCCCAGCACATCCCAGTCTCTCTGCATCTAGGTGGGCTCTGCACGCTCCCCCCTCCAGCCCAGAGCCCCCCTGCTTCCCAGCTAGGCATCTGAGCTCCCTGACCCCAAGCCCCACCTCTGTCCATTGTCTTCTCTCCAGGTAAACAGGGTTGTAAACTGGGGCCTCCTTTCCTCCCTTCTGTCCTCTGGCTGGAACCGGCTGGTTAGGTCACTGGGTCCTCATTCTGCAGCCCATTGTTCTCCCACTGGCCAGAACCGGCTGCAACTCCTGAGCTGGGTCTCTGGGTTGGGGTCTCAGGTCACCGGTCGCTGGGGTATCCATCCTTCAGGCCATTGGCTGGGGTCCCACGTTCCCTCTCCGGTCCTCTGTAACAACAAACTCTCTCTCCCCTCACCTCATTAAACCAGTAACACCCAGGGAAACTGAGTCCCCCCCCCCCCGCATGCAAACTATTGAAACCCCACCGAAAACAAGAAGAAGCAAGAAAATCCCCCACTTCGTCACACCATGCAATGGCTGTAAGGAGATGGGTGACGAGAACAGGAATTAAGGAATAGGGTTTGCACTACTTTTTCTACTAGGGGTTCATTTACACTAAAGTCTTTCAACTTGAGTTCACTGGTCAATGAACTCAAGTGAGCTAACACGTTTGTATGTGCTTGTTCTGTTCACTCCACAAACATTTGTTCCCAGACACGTGCATTTGTGGAGTCCAGACTAGCATGTACAAACACATTGGCTAACTCGAATTAACTGGCTGTCAGTTGACCTATTCGAAAACCCTCTAGCATAGATAAACCCTGGACTTAGAATTTGCTGTGTCCGTAAGGTTCAAATGAAGTGTGGACTCTACTTGTGGAGTATTGAGTAAAAGTCAACTGTAATGTAGACCCAGTTCTACACCCGTGCGCTATACTGGCCAAGAGCTCCTAGTGCAGATGCAGTTGTGTTTTTAGTAGTATAACTTATTCCAGCAAGCAAAAGGACATCCTTGCTGGTATAATCTCTTCTATACTCACTGTGCCTTTTGCCGATACAGCAGATCATGCCTCAAATAGTTGCAGTATAGATCTAGCCAAACTCTAAATAAATCTTTGGGAGCTGTTAGTTGCTGGTGGTTTGAAGAGATGCAGCTCAATGTGTTAATAATTAATGGAGATATCCCATCTCCTAGAGCTGGAAGGAACCTTGAAAGGTCATCGAGTCCAGCCCCCTGCCTTCACTAGCAGGACCAAGTACTGATTTTGCCCCAGATTCCCCAAGTGGCCCCCTCAAGGATTGAACTCACAACGCTGGGTTTAGCAGGCCAATGCTCAAACCACTGAGCTATCCCTGTCCACCCGTGTTTGAACAGGTGTCAGATGTTTTCCCCTTTATTTTGAACAGATCACAGAAATCTCAATTAACTTGAAGGGTCTGATGCCTGCACCCA